>NC_056737.1:1333167083-1333246399 GCF_019279795.1 Protopterus annectens
AAAATGCGTCTGCTGCCTCTTATATACCCCTGTCGCACTGACGTCAGGGAGGAGGCGACAGCAACTGATGCCGGACCAAGACTTTGGAACTCAGGCTGACTGAGGAACCGCCTGACGGCAGGATAACCCAAGCGTAATGACTGCAGCGGTGTTTACACTCTAACATCTGCATTTATGGTAGGTACAAAACTGTACTTTATGGTCCCTAAATTCAAAGGGATACCACTTTACAACCTGTTTCTGCATCTTCCTCTCTCAAGTTTCCTGACATCACTAGACTTGCAGGTTCATAGGAAATTACTAAGCTAACAGCTTAAGAGCCCTTATAAGCTTGGCCAGTACAACCTGATCTTGCCCCTATGTGCTATATATTGGGTAAAAAGATTGTCATGGGCACTATGCCATGAATATGTTATAGATTGTCCCTAACCATCAGGGATATAGGCACTACCCCAGGTGTGAATTTTTAATCCCCCATCCATTGATCCAAGTTGCATTTGAAGAGGGCAAAGGAGTGGCTTTGCTTAACATGAATAGGAAGACTGTTTCAAAAAAGGGCAATCTCTGAGATGTGCATCTGTCTCTTCAGCATGTTTAGTTTGAGTTACTGACTAAGCTTAGATTGGGTGACCCTTGTGCTGTTTGACGTGTGCAGGTGTAGTAGCTTCATCAGAGCTTGGATGTGTGAGTGCCTTCTAGGTCAGGCATAGATCAACCCTTAATAGTCAGTAGGAGACAAGGTATTCAGTTTTTAGTCTGTCTGCATAGGACATGTTGTTAACACTTATTTTCTTTGAGGAATCTCTGAGGTTGCTCCACTGCTGTAAGTGCTAATCCAGTACATGCCAAATGGCACATGGCACTCAGACCAATAAGGAGTACACTGGGACTGTAACTTCCTTGGATCTGGATGCCATGCCTTTATTTATAAGTTGTGCCACAGAGAAGCACTTCCTCACCTCTGTGGTTATACAGCAGTCAAAGTTCAGACTACTGTCTGTATACCTGTATCTCTCCCCTCTGAGTCGGCGCTTAAGGGTGTGCTATTGATGTAATTTACAGAGGTATTTGACTTCTCAAAGGGTATTATACATATTTTTGCATTTAGTTTTAGGCTGTGGTTCTGGTACCAATAACTTCTCTGGTCTAGACCCTCCTGAATGATACCTACATCATTTGGAGATTCAGTGATTGCCCCCAGCTTGCAATTGTCAGCAGACTTTGCCATTCAGAGGCCCTCCCCATTAATATTGATTTCAAAGAAGTATATTCCAAACAGTAGTGGTCCCAGCAGTTACCCCTATGACACACCACTAGCAGCTGGCCTCTTCCTGGATCTGGATTCACCCACTTTTACCATTTGTCCTGTCTGTGAGCCAGTTGCCAATTCATCTGGTGACGTAGGGATTTATGCCCAGTTTTGTGATTTGGTTTATAATACCCGTGTGGGGAATTTATGTCCAGTGCCTTGGCCATGTTGAGCTGGGTGGTTTATGTACTGTTTTATCCTCCTCCATGGCCTTGGTGACTTTCTTTAAGAAATCTACCAGATTCAGTAGGTATGACCTGCCCTTGACCATGCCAAATTATTGCTTATCCTCCTATCTCTGTTCAGATGTTTCTAAAGATTTTCTCTGGATTTCATTATTAGCACTTTGCCTTACCCTTTGGACTATCCACTGCACAGGGAGTGTCTAGCTCCAGTTACAACTCATTGCAGGCTACATTTTTCCATATTTAGACAACTTGTTTAACTTTGCAGTCTTTTTGTCAGAGTGTCAGGAATTTCTCTTTTTGGTGAGATAGCTTGCACAAGCTGGGATTCCAAAAGTACATTAAAAAATCTTTTGACTCCCTCATACAGGCTTGTGCTCCTGGGATGTCAACTAGACACCTCATTTCCCCAAGAAAAGTAGATATTTATTTAGATCTAAGTTTTTCCTCTCTGACTTCAAGTCACTGCAAGAGAATACCTCAGGATTTTTGGGGTTCATGGCATCTGTTGATCATCGTGTTTCACTGCTGCAGTCATTACACTTGGGTTATCCTGCCGTCAGGCGGTCTCGCAGTCGGCCAGAGTTCCAAAGTCTTGGTCTGGCGTCTGTTGCTGTCGCCTCCTCCCTGACGTTAGTGTGTCAGGGGTATAAAAGAAGCAGCCAACACCATTTTCTTCAGTCTTTCTTGCCGTGCGGTGCCCGAAGCAAAAGCAGTACGCAAGTGCCAGTCGGCCGACTCCTGAGATATCAATTTCGATTTTCAGAACTGAAGTCTTCAATAAAACGAAGTACTCCGTTGGGGAAACTTTTTCTTGCCTCAGACCGATGTCAGTAAAAGTTAATAATTGTATTTCTTGTGGGAAGCAAAT
Organism: Protopterus annectens; assembly: GCF_019279795.1. Taxonomy (NCBI): domain Eukaryota; kingdom Metazoa; phylum Chordata; order Ceratodontiformes; family Protopteridae; genus Protopterus; species Protopterus annectens. Next base: position 1,333,169,449 of record NC_056737.1, read on the forward strand.
ACCTCATAAGGATTTTCATTCTTACTGTATTCCATGCCTAGGCCCAGATCATGACGTCACTAGTTGCCAGTTTTGTGCTAGATTTAACAAACGCACTCTTAAACATCTGTTTGATTTTGCTCGCCATTACTTTGGCAGAAGGTTTAATTATGTCATGCCGTCAGAACAACCAATGACCGGAATTCACAAAAAACGCAAAGATAAGGATAAGGACAGGCATCCTAGGCCCAAAACTGACGAAGCCTCTTCTAGGCCAGTCGCCGGTTCTCAGTGAGGCGCTTTCGCAGCCCCTGACACCCGCTACCTCAGAGCCGCAGGCCGCGACCGACTCCCATGTGGAGTTGCCTAGGCCTCTGGATACTCAAGGTGTTGGGCCTACGGCGACTAACCCTTCAGATGGGTCCGGAGCCGCTGAGCAGTGCTTTCAGACTTTCACAACTTACCATTGCATCTACAGCCAAGTCTAAAACAACATTAAAGTCAAAGAAGCAAGTATAGTATTCACCTGGACAGGCCTCCATGTCTAAAAAACAGATGCTCAAAATGGCCGAAGACTTAATTACTCTGATCAGGGGTTCCCATCCCCCTCCTGATAAAAGGCCTAGGCAGGATACGGGTTCCCATCCCCCTCCTGATAAAAGGCCTAGGCAGGATACAGACTATGATTCCTTTGACCAGGTTTCAGTATATTCTGATTCTTCTTCAGACCAGGGATACTCTTTACTCCCCTATGAGGACTCTGATGCTGAAGAATCAATTCCTTCAGCCTCTCCTCCTTAGGATTACTGTTTTGGGGAACCTTTACATGCCATGAGAGAGCATTTCCATTGGGAGGGCCAGGATTACTCAGAATCCAAGAAAAGGCTCAGAGATTTTCTTTTATTGCCTCAGCACAGCCCCCTTGCTATTCCGCCAGTGTTGGATATTGTGGACGATGTGTTCTCTGAATCCAGTTTAAATCCAGATTCTTTACCCCTTGCTCCAGTCAAGCCAGACAGGTACTACAGAGTCCCTGACTCTCACAAATTTCTTTATAAAAACCCTGCTGCTGACCCAGAAACTATTTCCCAGGGTCCCAAAGGGGTAAAGGCCTCCACGGCTAAAAATCCAGTTCCCTCGGACAGGGACTTTAGAGAATTAGACAGATGGGGGAAGAAAGTTTACACCTCTGCAACTTCAGCAGTAAGGGCTTTAAACTGCCAGTTTCACATGCTTAAATATCAACAATATTTACTGTCTCAGTTACAACAGAAAATGAGTACAAGTGCAGAACAACCTGATTTTAAGGAAATGCAGGATTTATTGCATGCATCTGAACAAGTTGGAAAGCATACTTTGCAATATGGTTTTGACTCATTAGAAGCTTCTTGTAGAGCAGCAGTTACAGGATCTGTGATTCAGATGCATGTTTGGTTAAAGGAACAAAGCTTACCAGATCATGTTAAGGCAAAATTATTGGATGCGCCTTTACAGCAAGATATTTTATTTGGTGTTAAGGCAGAAGAGGTATTAAAGAAAATGGAGGATAAGGCAAAATCTATGCAAACGGTGAAGGATTTCTTACAGGTACAGCCATCAAGATTTAGCAGGAATTGGCCTACAAATAATTGGTCCTTTCTAATGTCAGACAGGCCACAAAGAGGCAAATACAGATGCCCAAGAGGCAGATCTCCGCCCCAAGGCTCTTACAGACCACGACAGTGGGGTGCTTTAAACCCAAAAGGAGGTGAGGACAAGTCACAACCTTACAGGAAACAGTCCCAATGACTTCCCCCTTCCAATGCCAAACTCTTCCCTTTTGGCAGCTCCCTTAGGGGGGAAACTAGCTCTTTTTTTCACAAAACTGGCAAGCAATCACCCAAGACAAATGGGTGCTGAATATTGTGTCTCAAGGTTACAGGTTCCACTTTCACACTTTACCGAGGCTAAAAGGTATGCCAGACCTGCCACACAATCAGTGGGCAGAGGCACAAAAATAAATTACAGCCCTCATGGACATGAGAGATATTCAAAAAGTACCACAGCAGGAACAAGGACAAGGATTTTACTCAAGACTCTTCCTGGTCCCCAGAAAGGACAAAGCCTGGAAACCCATACTAGACTTTTCCACTCTTAAATACTTACCTGGATGTTCCGAAATTCAAAATGTTGACACTGCACCAGCTCCTTCCCATGTTGGGCAAGAAAGCTTGTTACTTTGGACCTCAAAGAGGCATACCTGCATGTCCCTATCCGACAAAATTGCAGAAGATACCTCAGATTCATAGCTGGTTCAATGCACTACCAATTCTCTGCACTGCCCTTTGGCTTATCTACTGCGCCCAGGGTCTTCACAAAGTGCCTGGCACCAGTAATTGCATTTTGCAGACAAAAAGGAATTCAAATATATCCATACCTGGACGACTGCCTGATTCAAGCGAAGAGCAAGGACATTCTTCTAAAGCATCTGGCGTTTGTAAAAAAGTTGTTAAGTTGCCTAGGGTTCACAGTAAATGAAAAGAAGTCAAAACTAGTCCCCTCACAAGAGATAATATTCCTGGGTGCCAGCTTAAATACAACGGCCCAGATGGCTTATCTCACGCCAGACAAACAAGGACAACTGACTCAGTATTTTCAGATGATGGCAACAAAGTCCCAACTCCCTGCAAGAAAAATTCTGCAGGCCTTGGGATTCATGGCATCCTACTTTCTACTAATTCCATATGCCAGACTGCATATGAGGAAATTACAATGGTACCTAAAACGTGTTTGGACTCAACACTCTCACAGCTTGGAAACAGTAATAACACTAATTCCCTGCCTACAGCAGGAGTTTCGATGGTGGGCACAGGCATGTCACCTCAACAAGGGTCAGCCTTTCACTCTTACACAGCCAAGCAGACTTTAACAACAGATGCTTCGGATTATGCCTGGGGAGCACACATGGCAGGAAAATGTATTCGGGGCAAATGGACCACAGACCAAATGCATCTTCACATCAGAGAGAGATGTTGGCTGTACAAAATGCCCCAACAGCTTTCAAGGACCTTCTGCATCCAGGACAATTATTATTAAAGACAGACAACACCACAGTAATGTGGTACATAAACAAGCAAGGGGGTGCACACTCCTACCCTCTATGCAGGCAAGCAATGACCTTGTGGAACACAGCACTGGCTTACCAAGTTCAATTACAAGCTCATTTCCTGCCAGGAAAAAAGAACACATTGGCAGACGACCTAAGCAGAAACATCATGGATCCCCACGTGTGGAAACTGGATCCACAAGTACTTGCAATGATAACTCAAAAATGGGGGCTCCCAGACATAGTTTTGGGGGCTGGCAAAAACAGGTCCATCAACTAACAAAATTTTGCACAAGGACTTTTCACCGTCAAGCTTGGAAAGTGGACGCACTCTCTCATTCAGTTGGAAAATGCTGTCAGTATATGCCTTTTCTCCATTACCCCTTCTCACAAAGGTGCTGCTGAAAGTCAGGATGGAGAGACCCCGAATGATACTCATTGCCCCAGACTGGCCATGCCAGCACTGGTACCCACTATTAAGGAATATGGCCCAGGGCCCACCATGGATTCTACCACAAATTACCCATCTGCTCACACAGCAAGACAATCAGATTCTACACAGCCAGCTCAAAACCTTAAACTTGGCTGCATGGCAAATCACCTAAGCAACCAGCCTCACTCTCACAAGCTGTTATGGATGTTATTCTGGAGGCCAGAAGGCCCAGCACCAGGAAAGCCTACTCAGACAAATGGAAAAGGTTTTGCGCCTGGAACCAAGCTAAAGGCCAAAATACCCTTCAGCCTGACATACCTCAGATTCTGCAATATTTAACTGAGATGTTACACAAAGGGCTTTCTTTTTCATCTATTAAAATCCACGCCTCTCAGCTATTTCAGTTCACTACAACACGGATCCTCCCTTATTTTCACATCCACTCCTAAGGCAGTTTCTCAGAGGGGCCAAAAACGTTCGGCCTCCCAGGAGAGCACCAACACCTACTTGGGACCTCAACTTTGTTCTGGAAAAACTTAGGCTACCTCCTTTTGAGCCAGCTTTTTCAGCTGACTTAAAGTTTATATCATGGAAGACTGCCCTGCTGCTAGCAATTACTTCAGCGAGAAGAGTTTCAGAGCTTCAGGCACTAATGGCAGTAGAGCCTTTCCTCATTTTTCATCAAGACAGAGTTTCTCTACAAACTAATCCCTCCTTTATACCTAAGGTGGTATCCAGTGTAGCTCTAAATCAAACCATCCATTTACCCACATTCTTTCCAAATCCAGATAACAAAGGAGAAAGACTCCTACATTCCTTGGACATTCACAGGCAGCTACTTTACTACTTGGATAAAACTAAGGTTTTCAGAAAATCTGACCAGCTTTTTGTATCCTATGCTACAGCATCACAAGGAAAGGCTATCTCAAAACAGACCATTTCCAAATGGATAGGACATTGCATACGTTTTTGCTACACCCCCCATGGAAAACCAGTTCCTGCTAGCATAAGGCCCCATTCTACCATGGCAGCAGCTACATCTACAGCCTTCCTCAGGGTGGTGCCTACCAACGATATTCTGGAAGCTGCAACTTGGAGTTCAGTACACACCTTCACCAAACATTACCACTTACCACTTTACTCTAAGACCAGAGCTGGCTTCGCCACTGCAGTTTTGCAGGGCCTTCTAGCCTCCTCTAACCCTGTTTGACTCCACCTCCCATCCTTAGCTTTGGGATTCTACCCAAGTGTGATGACTGCAGCAGGGTAACACGATGAACATAGTACAGTTTTGTACCTACCATAAATGTAGATGTTCGAGTGTATACCCTGCTGCAGTCCAGGTTACCCTCCCTCCATCCCCTCTGACCTAACCAAGACCTTTCTATACCTTAAAATCTGTTACAACCTTTGTGGTGTATTTGCTTATAGCTGGAAGGATTTTTTGTTTATGCTACATTTTTTTATTATTGTTACGATCTACTGACCACCATTTTGGGGGGGCACCTGACATCTGGGGCAAGAAAAACTGAAGAAAATGGCGTTGGATGCCTCTCGTATACCCCTGGCGCACTGACGTCCGGGAGGAAGCGACAGCAACTGACGCCGGACCAAGACTTTGGAATTCGGGCCGACTGCTGGACCGCCTGACGGCAGGATAACCCAAGTGTGATGACTGCAGCAGGGTATGCACTCTAACATCTACATTTATGGTAGGTACAAAATTGTACTTTTTGTACCTACCATAAATGTAGATGATAGAGTGTCTTCACTGCTGCAGTCCTGGTTACCCACCCGCCATCCCCTCTTTCTTAGCTGGGGCTTATCTATAACTTTCTACGCTTTACTACTTATGTGGTGTATTTGCTGGTTATTGAAGGTTTTATTACCTTACTGTATGTTGTGTAAGCAATATGTATTGCCTGTCTTTTTGGGGGCACCTGACATCTAGGGCAAGAAAAACTGAAGAAAATGGCGTTGGCTGCTTCTTATATACCCCTGACGCACTGACGTCAGGGAGGAGGTGACAGCAACCGATGCCGGACCAAGATTTTGGAACTTTGGCCGACTGCGGGACCGCCTGACGGCAGGATAACCCAAGTGTAATGACTGCAGCAATGAAGACACTCTAACATCTACATTTATGGTAGGTACAAAACTGTACTTTCTCATGATACCCCTGGCAAGACTCCACAAGAGATGAGTAGTGTCTGAAACGTCTATTGGTCCTAGCATCAACTTCCTTTATCTTTTCAGATCCCAGTACTGGGGTTTGTCAGAAGATATTTTTTTTTTTCATGGAGACAACATATACCTTAAGCCAACATCTCCCGATGTTCTTCGTGCTTCACTGCTGCAGTCATTACATTAGGGTAATCTGCTGGCAGGTTGCCCTCAGTTGGCCTGATTAACAAAGTCTTGGGTCCTGCATCAGTTGCTGTCCCTTCTTCTATGACTTCAGGTCGTCAGGGGTATAAAACATGCAGCCGACGCCATTACATCAGTCTTTCTTGCCGTGCGGTGCCCGAAGCAGTTCGCTAGTGCCGGACGGCCGACTCATGAAATTTTCAGTTGAGTTTCAGAACCGAAGTCTTCAACTTAAAGCGAAGTACCCCGTTGGGGAAAAATTTCTTGCTCCTTACCGATGTCAGTAAAGGTTAATAATTGCATTACTTGTGGAAAGCAAATACCTCATAAAGATTTTCATTCGTATTGTATTCCTTGCTAGGCCCTGACCATGGCGTACCTTACTGTCTGTTTTGTGCTTTATTTAATCAGCGCACTGTCCGTCGTAGTTATATTTTTGCCTTTCATTATTTCGGTTCTCTGTTTGATTATCCAGAAATGTCGATTAGCCATCTGACTACCGGGATTCCGAAAAAACGCAGATATAAAGACAGGGACAGGCCGTCGAGGTCCACAACTGCCGATAGTGCTTCTCCTAAGCCAGTCGCCAGTTCGCCGGTACTCAGTGAGGCACTTTCGCAGCCCCTGATACCCGCTACTTCTAATTTGCAGGCCTCTACTGAAAACCATTCATAGTCCGGTATGCCACGAGATACTTTAACTATGGAACCCGCAGATGTCTCTACCTTGGATGGATCCGGAGCCGCTGTGCAGGCACTGGCTTCTGAGGGTGTTTTCAGGCCTACAGACTTGCATATTAAAATGACACCTCCTTCATTACCAAGGCCTAAATCTTGATCCATGTCTAAAAAAATCGATGCCCAGGCCACATGCTCAGGCCCCCTATGCCTAAAAAACAAATAATAAAAATGGCTGAAGATCTAATAACTCTAATCAGGGGTTGTCAACCCCCCCCCCCCCCAAGAGGCCTAGGGCTGAGCTTGCTTATGAATCTTCTGATCAGGATTCTGTTTCTTCTGGTAACCTGGATTTGTACATACTTACTTATGAGGATTCTAATGCAGAGGATTCCATTCCCTCTGCTTCCCCTCCGGAGGACTTTTCTTTTGGGGAAACTTTACATACTTTTAAGGGAGCATTTTTACTGGGAAAGCCAAGAATTTTCTGATTCAAAAAAGAGGCTTGGGGATTTCCTTCTTCTACCTCAGCATAGGCCTTTGGCTATACCTCCTGTACTAGACACTGATGATGATTTCTCGGAATCCAGTTTGGCCCCTGATTCACTGCCTTCTGCTCCTAGTAAACCTGACATATTCTGCGGGGTTCCTGAGTCCCACAAGTTCCTTTTCAACAATCCTGCTGCAGATCCAGAGACTATTTCTCAGGGGCCCAAGGGCATTAAGGTTTCTATTCCAAAAATCCTACCCCTTCTGATAGAGACGCCAGGGAGCTGGATAGATGAGGTAAAAAGGTTTATACTTCAACCTTGGCAATCAGAGCTTTAAACTGCCAATTTCATTAATCAAAATATCGGCAACATGTTATTGGACTGCTTAAACAGAAAATTATGTTGATTCCTGACTGTCTGGAAAATAAAGATTTACAGGACTTAATGCATTCTGCTGAACAAGTTGGAAAGCATACTTTGCCATGTGGTTTTGATTCTTTATAGGCCTCTTGCAGGGCTGCTGTTACTGGGTCTGTGCTTAGAAGGCATGCTTGGCTTAAGGAGCAATCTTTGCCTGATCATGTTAAAGCTAAATTGTTGGATGCTCCTTTAAATCAGGACCGCTTGTTTGGCAGCAAGGCTGAAGAAGTTGTATTTTTTACAAGTGCAACCTCCTAGATTTAGTAGGCACTGGCTTACTAAGAATTGGTCCTTTCTGGTCTTCTCAGGCCAAACCTAGGAACAGCAAATACCCCAGGTTTCAGTCCCAGGGGACTCTCAGAACCAAACAGTGGGGGGCCTCCTCTTCCAAATCTGGAAATAACATGACACCACCTATGGTAAACAGTCTCCATGACTTCCTTTTAAAAGTACCAAGCACTTAACTTCTGACCGCCCTTTTGGGGGGAAAGATTCCTCTTCATGCAAAGAACTGAGAACTCATACCCCAGGACAAATGAGTTTTACATATAGTGTCCCAGGGATACAGATTTCATTTCCACACGTTGTCAACACCAAATGGGTGGCCAGACCTGCCCCCAAATCAGTGGGCAGAGGCTCAAAAACAAGTACTTTCCCTCTTAAGCATGGGGGCTATTCAACTGGTACCAGAAGAGGAAAAGGGACAAGGTTTTTACTCCAGACTTTTCCTGGTACCCAGAAAAAAACAAATCATGGCGTCCAATCCTGGACCTGCCTACTCTAAACCCCTTTCTGGAGATTCCAAAATTCAAGATGCTGACTCTTCACCAGTTACCATAAACTAAAAGAAATCACAACTGGTACCCTATCAACAGATTACATTCCTGGGTGCAAGCTTGAATACAACTGCCCAGATGGCTTTCCTCACGCCAGAGATGCAAATTAATTTGGTAACTTACTTCAAACAAGTGGCCACAAAAACCCTGCTATCTGCAAGACAGATACTGCAAGCCTTGTGGTTCATGGCCTCCTGCATTCTAATTCCATATGCATATGAGGAAACTACAGTGATATCTAAAAAGTCTATGGAGTCAACATTGTCAGAGCCTGGAAACAATGATTCCTATCATACCGTGCCTATGCCTAAAGTTCCTGTGGTGTGCAAAAGTACCAAAACAAGGGGTTACCATTCACACTACCCCTTGCTGCCCAAACCCTAACTGCAAATGCATCAGGCTATGCATGGGGGGGCCCACCTGGCAGGGAAGTGCATTCAGGGCAAATGGAACCCAAATCAAATGCACCTACATATCAATCAAAAAGAAATGTTAGCTGTACAGAATGCTGTGACAGCCTTCAAGGACTACTTTCTTCCAGGACAACTAATGGTAAAGACGGACAACACCATGGTTATGTGGTACATAAACAAGCGGGGGGGGGGGTACATATTCCTACCCCCTCTGCAGACTAGCCATGGCATTATGGAACACAGCCTTGAGCTACCAAGTACATCTACGAGCTCAGTTCCTGCCAGGAAAATTGAATTACTAAGCTGAAACCTCATGGACCCACACGAGTGGAAACTGAAACCACGGATTTTCAACATGTTGACAAGTGAATGGGGGAGCCCAGACATCTATTTGCCTCTCCCCAGAACTACCAGTTGGACAAGTTTTGCACAAGGACTCCCCACAAACAAGCCTGTAAAGTGGATGCTCTGTCCTTCAGCTGGAAAACTCTGTCTATGCCTTTCCCCCTCTGCCTCTGCTCTTCAAAGTTCTACTAAATGTCAAACAAGACAAACCAAGGATGATTTTGATTGCTCCACACTGGCCGCGCCAACACTGGTACCCCCTCCTGCGCAGTGTGACACAAATATCTCCATGGCACCTGCCTCAGACCCCTTCCCTGCTGTCTCAGCAGTAGAAACAAATTCTGCACCCTCAGCTTCCAACATTGAACCTTGCAGCCTGGATAATCACTTAAATTCACCCTCATCATCCCTCAGCAAACCTGTGATGGATATCATCTTGGAGGCGAGGAGACCTAGTAATAGAAAATCTTATGCTGACAAATGGAAAAGATTCTGTGCCTGGAACCAATATTTAGGCATGAGCACAGCAGCGCCCAATTTACCTCAGATTTTGCAGTACTTAACCGAGATGCTTCACAAGGGCCTGTTTTTTTCCTCCATTAAAATCCACGCCTCAGCTATTTCAGCTCACTATAACACAGAACCACCCCTCTTCACTCATCCTCTGCTCAAGCAGTATCTCAGAGGGGCAAAAAACTTGAGACTACCCAGGATAGCTCCTACCCCTGCCTGGGATCTTAACTTTGTTTTGGAGAAACTCACTCTACCTCCTTTTGAGTCAGCTGCTACTGCAGACTTAAAATTTCTTTCTTGGAAAACGGCCTTCCTTTTAGCAATCACTTCAGCTAGAAGAATATCTGAATTACAGGCCCGTATGGCAGTGGAGCCTTTCATCCATCTTTCATGCGGACAGGGTATCTCTCAGGACCAGTCCATCCTTCATGCTCAAGGTGGTTTCCGGTGTGGCTCTTAATCAGTCCATTCATTTACCAGTCTTCTTCCCCAATCCACAGAACAAAGGGGAACGGATTCTGCATTCCTTGAATGTGCACAGGCAACTAAGATTCTACCTGGACAGGACTAAATCTCGAAGAAAGTCTGAACAATTGCTGGTAGCATTTGCTGCAGGGACAGAGGGGGAAGGCTATTTCAAAACAAACCATTTCAAAATGGATAAGCCATTGCATTCATTTCTGCTATAAGCACCATGGAAAATCTATCCCCCAGGGGATCAGATCTTACTCCACCAGGGCTACATCTACTTCTGCAGCCTTTCTCAGAGGTGTTCCTACCAGGAATATCCTAGAAGCTGCTACCTGGAGTTCTGTACATACTTTCTCCAAGCACGATCATTTACCAATTTTCTCTAAATCCAGAGCTGGCTTTGCCACTGCTGTCTTGCAGGGCCTTATAGCTGGCCCTAATGCTGTATAAACTCCTCGTCCCAACCATATCTTTGGGAATCTACCCAAATGTAATGACTGCAACAGTGAAACGCGAGGAACATAGTACAGTTGTGTACACTTACCATAAATGTAGATGTTCGAGTGTATTCACTGTTGCAGTCCTGGTTACCCTCCCTCCAGCCCCCTAGTTTTTTCTGACTATACCTCTCCTTTCCTTTATTATGCTTAAAAGCCTTTTTGGTGTATTTGCTTTGGTTGGAGGTATACCTTTGTGTTTGTTTGCTCCCCTTTAGGGGGGCACCTGACATCTGGGGCAAGAAAAACTCATGTAATGGCGTCGGCTGCATGTTTTATACCCCTGACGACCTGATGTCATGGAAGAAGGGACAGCAACCGACGCAGGACCCAAGACTTTAATCAGGCTGACTGAGGGCAACTTGCCAGCATATTACCCTGATGTAATGACTGCAGCAGTGAATACACTCAAACGTCTACATTTATGGTAAGTGTACACAACTGTACTTTCTCCCTCTTTGCTATAAAGCAGCAAGTCACCACAGTTGCTTTGGACATTGCTTGGGGAGCAATTCCAGGACTGATAAAAGTACAGAAGGTGTGGGACACCAAGGAGAGAGACAAGTACATAAATGTCAAGGAGATACTTGCTGTCCTCAAGAAAGTCAATTCTCTGAACCATCTTTGGCCCCTAGGACCTCTTCAGGTTTATTACAGACAATGACAGTTATATGGTGCATCAGCAAGCAAGGGGGAACCATGTCATGTCCCTCTTTGCAGACTAGCCATGTTAGCTTGGGGAATAGCTTCACAGCACAATCACTTTGTAGGCATCCTCCATTCCATCAGAGCAAAACTGTATGGCAGACAAGCTGAGTAGGCCCAGGGAAAACCATCACAAATAGAAACTAGATCAGGGGGAGTCTTTCAAGATTTGATCCATCTTTGGGGAGTTCCTCAAGTAGACAAATTTGCTGCCTTTTCTGAACTATCAACTGGCAAAAATTCTGTCCTAGAATTCCATGCAAGAAGGCCTGGAAGACGGATGCATTTTTTTTCCTTTGGACAGGGCTGTTACTGCATGCCTTTCTACTACTGTTCAGGGTACTTCTGAAGATTCAGAAGAAATTCCCCAAGGTCATTGTGGTGTCTCCTTCTGGCTCAGATAACCATGGTTCTCTCTTCTTTCGGAAATGACCAGTGGCAATTACCACAAATTTTCTCACAGAATGGATCTACTCTCACAAGGACAAGGGTGTTTGATGTACCCTGTTATTAATCATCACCTGACTGCCTGGATGATAAGGTCTTATGTCATCAAAACAGGTGTCTAAAAGGAATTGCAGCAGGTACTAATGGAGGCAAGAGAGGCTGCTACTAGAAAATGATATATTAAGAAATGAGAATGTTTTCTAATTGGTGTGAACAACATAACAATTAGCCATTGTTGCTGTCTGGTTTTACAGTACTTTTATGAATTACTATCGTATGGCCTTTCTTATTCCTCTCTCAGGGTTCATTTATTATCCATTTCAGCCTGTCTGCCCATGGATCCTCCTCTTTCATTGCATTCTCATGTCAAAATGTTCTTCTTGAAAAGGTCGTGCTTTACTTACATCTGTAACCTGAAAGGAAAGACCCATATTTGTGCCAAACTGGTAGCTAATGATCTCACATATCCTAAGCATATGGACATTGCAAACCTGTTAGCAGACAGGTTCTGTGAAAACCTCACTCCCCTGTCCCCGCCACGTGTAGCCCATGACATCCCTACCACCTGTCCTCTACCCTGTATCTCTAAAGAGCAGGTTGTGAACACCCTCTCTATGGTCAAAAACATGGCATCTATGGGACCTGATAACATTCCAGGCTGTGTCCTACATGGGCTGAAATAAGAATTAGCAGCACCATTGGGTACTGTTTTCAGTCATAGTTTAAGCCACCAGCTTTATCCCACCTGAATGGAAAAAGGCCACCATAATCTCCTTGCACAAAAGTGGTGCTTCCACTCACCCCTGGTACTGTAGAACTACTAGCCTGACTTACCTTATCTGCAAGGCTATGGAGTGCATCATTGAAGGGCCACTATCAAAGCCAGGAACCAGGAAACAAAGTTTAATATACAAATAAAAGTACACTTTCAGTAACAAATGCGTAATGAATCACTGCATTTTCGTCAACATGGGGACTCCATCAGATGTAAAGAAAACCGTAAAAAACAACCCTTTTTAACTCACCCTAACTACTTAAGGCACCAGTAAAATGCTGCAATCAATTAAGTAAATGAAATATGGTATAACCAAAATCTAACATTTAAACAGTTTTTGGTTATACCATATTTCATTTATATAACTGATTGCAGCATTTTATTGGTGGCTTAAGTAGTTAGGGTGAGTTAAAAAGGGTTGTTTTTTATGGTATTCTTTACATCTGATGACATCCCCATGTTGACGAAATTGCAGTGATTTGTTAAGCGTTTGTTATTGAAAGCGCATTTTTATTTGTATATTAAAACTCATTACATCCGAGTGATGCCTCCAGGTGCATCTGCAGGTACCTCCTACTGTTCCTCTAGGCGTCAAATATTACTTGCTCGTACTTGCATTAATAATTCCAAAACCATGCTACATCCAGGGTATCAGAATATTTTATCTTGAAGCATACATGATGGCAGACACAACTGTATTAATATTTTACCTCTGTCAATGAGTATTTGTTTGAATTGTAAGATGATAACTTCATTTTTAAAGGCTCAGGCCACACCCACTAGGAGTTAAAGGTACACACTCAAAAGAGTTGTAGTGGAGGGAATGAGTTAAACTTTGGTTCCTGACTTTGATCGAGATCCTTCCTAAGTGCCTACAATTGCAGATTATTGGTTATTTATTTCGGCACTTCTCCTTTTGAGTGTTTGTCATGGACCTTCTCAACAAGGATATAGGTAATCTGCAAACACTTGACCCTACTTAATTTGGATTTGTCAAAGGGAGATCATGCCTGTTAAACCAGGTGGACTTCTTTAAAGCACTCACCAAGACGCTTGACGTGGGGACACTATCCCCTACTCTGTCATTATTGACATTGACAAAACTCACCTATGGAAGGAGTCCTGATTCTTTGGAAGCTGGCCAGTTGTTATATCCATGGCATGATGTAACCCATATAGCTAAGGCTACTGCAGCAGGAAATCATTTGAACACCTGCTGTTATGGCAAGATCTGAAGCAGTTGACTTCATTTAGTCTTCAACCTGTGAGTTATGGATCCGTTTCAGATCTGACACTGCCGCATATCCAGCATCTGATCTGAGCTCTGAGCTCCTCCCCTTACCCATAATGCTCTGTCTCCTTCCTCCCTTCAGATCTCATTTGCCACTGAAACGGCTAGCATCGTGGTCTGAGCTCTGAACGTCTTTTGGGTGAGTGAGTTGGTTTTTTGGATCCTTTTCTATCTATCTTTAGAGATTTCCATTCCTTATCTACCCTACCTTTCCCTATCCACGTTTGGTAGTCTGTTAAAAAAAAAAAAAAAAAAAAAAAGTTCCCTTTTCGGTGTGTGTGATTCTGTGTGTGCGAGTGAGTGTGTGCTTCTGCGAGCTGGTTTGGGAGCATGTCTGATGCCCCAAAACCAGGGTTTAGGAAGTGCACAGTGTGTGGCCATAAGCTCGCCCCAGCTGATGGCCACGCTCTTTGCGTGGTATGCCCGAGTGCTGCTCATCTGCTTGCTCCTTGTCCTCTCTGTGCAGGGTTTAACCCGCGGGCCCTTAAAGACAGGAAGAGTAAGCTTATTCTAAAGGGATGGAAGCCCCCGCACCCCTGGCTTCTACCTCGGCATCATCTTCTTCTCCTTCTCAGGCCTCAGGGACTCAACTCCCACCAAGAGGTCTGGGGAAGGAGAAAAGCAGCATAAAAAAGATGAGCCAAAGAAGTGGTCATCTGACAGCTTGGGGCCTCTGCCAAAATCCAAGCCAACAACCAGGCCAGGTTCTCAGCTGAGCCGGAGGAGTCCTGGATCTGGTCTTCTGTTTGGGCCTCCCCTCATCGGCACATCAGGCCGGTGTCGGTGGCCTCCTCCTCCTCCCATTCAACCTGGAGCCTTAGTGATGCGGAGATGGGTAGGATGATGTGGAATTTCATCCGCACCCAAATCCAGATGGGAGTCTTGCCTGCCCCCTCTCACTCTAGAGCGGGGAGCTTGGAGTCCTGTACTCCAATCACTCCTTCTCCAATCTGACCTTCAGATTTGGAGCTTTTGAATCCGAGGACCCTTGGGGTTGGGGGGAGTCTGCGCCGATGGTACCTTGTGCCTCGACACCGACCATTGCCTTTAGCATGTCTGATCCGATCAGAGCTCTCGGAGCTGTAGCCTCTGAGTTGAATCCAAGGTGTTGCTGTCTGCTCTGTGTGTGTCAGAGCTCAGTCTTCCCCTCAGAATCTCAGCTCCCGGAGTCTCAGCTCTGACTTCCCCGTCTGGTCAGAGGGGGACTGCTCCAACTGGCACTTCACAGGAAGTCCGCTGTCCTTCGGCTTTTGATGTGTGGTGGAGAGGGGGACTGCTCCAACTGGCACTTCACAGGAAGTCCGCTGTCCTCCGGCTTTTGATGTGTGGTGGAGAGGGTTCTTTCGATCATGTCAAGCCCCTTGACCATCTCGTCCTCTGACTCCACCCTGACCGCCTCTGTTTTTGGTATGGCCCCAACCGCTCTGCCATCTCAGGGACAGCCTGTGTCTGGTTTGCCTCCGGAAGCTTCCTTGAGGGAATAGCAAGAGTTTTGCAAGTCCTCCCCAGAGAGTCCCACTGAGGAGATTCCCTGCAAATGAATGTGTGTAAAAGGAGGCACCTGGACTCCCCTCCGGAGTCCCTCACCGAAGACACTGATTTGGAGGAGGGGTAAGGTTCCCCCGATCACCCCCCCCCCCCCGAGGATGTCTTCTTTGGAAACATCATGGAACTCCTTTGCCGAAGAGGGGGCTGGTTTGCCCAAAAACTGACTAACACGTCAGTGTTTCTCGAGGCATTCGACATGGGCCCATCTAATACCTGGGTGTCCCCTCCCACAGATCCGCTTGTGGACCTTATAACATCTCTGGCATGGAAGGAACTGGACACTATAGAGCCCATCCCTAAGTGCCCTAATAAGGTCCTTAGACCCCCCCCCCTTCAGACAGGACTTGGAGTAAGGGGTCTCTGGTGGATGCTATGGTGGTTGCAGCCACCACTAAAAGCGAGCTTGTGCAGGAAAGCTCTATGGTCCATCCTCTGGGAGTGAGGGACAATGGACTGTTTAGGGAAATGGGTATACGGACTGTTTATAGAAGTGGGTGTACACTTTAGCGACTTTTTCAATAAGAGCGCTGAAGTGTGTGGCACACATCATTCGGCTGCAGAGAGACTTGGTGAAGGAAATCAGAGTCGACCCCGGAGTCCATGTCGGCGGAGGGCAAGAAGACGTTCCCCGCTCGGATGGCCACTCTCAAGGCAGTAGTTAATATGTCCATGTGTCTTCTCTCCTACTCTGGAGGGAGCTGCCAGGGCGGCCAGTTCTGGCATTGCTGTGAGGCGCCACGCCTGGCTCCGGCTTTGTCATTTCTCGGAACCCTTTAAGGCGTCATTTGAAAATGCCCCATATGACGGTTCTTCCCTGTTTGGGAAGTCAGTTCGAGAGACCTTGCTACAGAGTGAGAAAGACGGAAAGACACGGTCTGCCGTCGGGATCCGCTTCTCCACCCCTCAAAGATCCTTTTCTAGGAATCAGCAAGGGATAAAGAAGATGTGGTTCCGGAAGTCTCAGGTGTTTTCTCAGGACTCATCTTCCCCCCAGAGGCAGAGGGGGTTATGATAGACGCCGTCTTAGAGACATAAGGGGTCCAAGAAGCTTCGGGTTTCAAGAACCGTTTATCGGACAGACCCGCGCAGCAGCCCTGAAGGGCTGCCCAACTGCTCATCTCTGGAGGCAGTCGGGAGTCTCTTATCGCTACACCCAGCAGCATGGGAGTCGGTAACAACATATCATTGAGTGTTGCAAATTATATCCAGAGGTTATTCCATCCTGTTCTTCGAACCACCTCTCCCACCAAATCATTTCACCAGACGTTCCACCCACGCAAAGGGACGAAGCAGCTCTAGAGCTAGACAGGCTGCTAAAGAAATGAGTCATCCAACTCGTCCCCTTATGCTAATCTGGATCAGGCATTTATTCTAGGTTCTTTTTAGTGCCAAAGAAAATGGGTGACCTAATACCCATTCTGGATCTATCCACCTTGAACCTGTCAGTAGCCAAGGTGAAATTCCGGATGGACACTCTTCAATCCATCCTGTCGTACCTGCAGCCGAACGATTGGATGTGCTTGATAGACCTCCAGGACGCTTACCATCATATCAAGATGGACAGGCGCGCTCAATGGTTTCTCCACTTCTGGCTGGGAGCCAGTCATTATCAGTTCAGAGCCCTTCCCTTTGGTCTCACCACAGCCCCAGGGTGCTCACCAAGGTGTGATGGCAGTTGTAGCGGCTCACCTTAGGCTTCAGGTTATTCAGGTCTTCCCTTACCTGGATGATTGGCTCTTCGCTACCCCTTCCAAGCATCTACTTTGCCGAGCCAGGGATTATTTCCTCTTACTAGTGAAAAGACTGGACATCACCATCAATCGCAACAAGTCGTCACTGACCCCTGTTCAGATCCTAGACTTCATTGGGGCTCTGTTGGACACTATCAAAATGAAAGTTTTCCTTACCCTAGACAGGGTACACAGTCTAATGTTACACAGTTTGTATGTCCTTCAAGCCAAGAAACAGTCCTAAGGGAGGTGGGGTCTATGGTGGCCACGATCAACCTATTACCCCTAGCGCGACTCCGCATGTGAATTCTTCCGTGCACTCTAGCAGCCCAGTGGTCTCTATTTAGCTGTACCATTGTCTCGTCCGGTCTGTATCTCCCAAGTATGTAGGGACTCTCTTTGGTGGTGGATTCAGTCCCCGGACCTAGTCAGAAGACATCACTTTCTTCTGTCCTTTCCCAAAACCACAGTGACCACGGACGCTTCCCAGCTAGGGTGGGGGGGCATTGCTCAGGAAGGACAGTTCAAGGCACATGGTCCCCATCTGAGACCAGTTTGCATATCAGCATCCTGGAGATGAGGGCGAGTCTTCTTGTGTTGCAGGCCCTTCATTCCCATCCTCCTCTAGGGACGATTGCGATTCAGACAGACAACATCTCGATAGTCTGGTGCATCAACAAACAAGGAGGAACCAGATCTTATCCCCTTTGTCGCGAAGCCATGAGTGTGTGGGAATGAGCGATCTCCACCAGCCGTTTTCTGCTAGCAACATACATCCCGGGATGGTCCAACATTCTAGTGGCCATTTTCAGCAGATCTATCCTGGTGCCTTACGAGTGGTCTCTGAATCCTTCAGTGGCGGAGCAGACCTTTCTAAAGTGGGGTAGTTCTTGCTGTGATCTATTTACATCTCC
Organism: Protopterus annectens; assembly: GCF_019279795.1. Lineage (NCBI taxonomy): Eukaryota > Metazoa > Chordata > Ceratodontiformes > Protopteridae > Protopterus > Protopterus annectens. Next base: position 1,333,187,386 of record NC_056737.1, read on the forward strand.
TTCCAACATGAAATGCAGTGAGTTCTTCTCTCTGAACCTCCCTCAAGGGGAAGCCCCCAGAGATGCACTGATTTCACTCTTGGTCTACCCGTCATCTTTATGCCTATACCCCGCTGCCTCTCGTATTGAAGTTTCTTCAGAAAGCTCGCTAGCTGGGGAACACTGTGATCTTCATCGCCCCATTCTGGTTTTGCCAAGTGTGGTTTCCCTCCCTTTGGTCTCATCTTGTAGTTCCACCATGGACCTTTGACCTGGTTCCAGATCTTTTTTCTCATCTCACGGGGAGTCATCACCCAGACCTGGACAGTCTGAAACTCAATGCTTGGCTGCTCCAGTTCCTCTGATTATTAGGGCTCCTGGTCTGTCCTCTCCTGTTAAAACGATTTTGGTGGTGGCTCACCAATCTTTCACAAGAAGGATATACCGTAGAAAGTGGAAACGGTTCACTGTATGGGCTTTGCAGCAGGCATTGGATCCCTTTACTGCTCCTGTGTCTGCGGTATTAAGAGTTTTTGGCAGGGATTTTTCAGCAAGGTGCCAGTCCTCCACTGTCAAAGTCCAACTGGCTGCAATTTCTAACTTTCATGTGGGGGAAAGCATGACTTCCTTCACCTCTTGTAAACTTTTGCAAGACCTTCCTTAAAGGTGCTTTTCTTCAAGAACCCTGGTGAAGGATCCTACACCCCTGTGGGACCTTACTTTCGTGCTTCAGGCTTTAGTCTCCCCTCCTTTCAAACCTGCAGCTTCGGTAGATTTGCAGTATCTGTCTTGGAAGACTGCCTTTTTGGTCGCCATTACTTTTGCCAGGAGATTGTGGCAACTTCAAGCACTGTCCATCAAAGTTCATTACATGATTTTTCATAAGGACAGGGTTTTTCTGCGTACTAACCCATCCTTTCTTCCTAAAGTAGCATTAGACGCCAATACTAATCAGACTATCAATCTTCCTGTCTTTTTTTCCTAATTTTCAGAGTAAGGGTGACTAGAAATTATACCTGCTGGATGTGCACAGACAATTGCGATTCTACTTGGGCACAGGATGAAAGCTTTTCGTAAATCTGATCAGTTGTTTGTTTCTTACTCAAAACCCTTTTTAGGGAGCCAATTTCTAAGGTAACAGTTGCTTGTTGGATTTCCCAGTGCACTATTTGAGCATATTCTGTCAAGAGAATTTCCCCTCCGGGTCAGGTAAACGCATTCTTACAGATCTATAGCTACTTCAGCGGCCTTTTGGTCCAGGGTGTGGCTGGATATTTGTTCTGCAGCTACTTGGTCCTCATCTCATACCTTCATTTCACATTACAAATTGGACATCGTATCTAGGAACATGGCATCCTTTGGCTCCACAGTACTCCTGAATATCCTTCCATGAGGGCCACCCACATGTTAGTAGCTGGGGACTCTGTCCCACAGGTGGAAGACCAAATGAAGTCCTCTACTTCAGCTAAAGAAGTTATGTTCTCACCATAACGTTCCATCTGAGTAGTTGCACTTCATTTGTCTTCAACCATCCCCCCTCCTTCCCCGACCTTGTCACTATTGTCCTGGCCATGGATTTGGAAGATGAACTACATAGTATCTGTCCATTGTTAGGCTTTGGCTCAGAATTTGGGCTGCCAGTAGTACTAAGGTCTTGTTGGGTCGGGTGTATGTTATATGTTGAACATGAAACTCAGTCTGATGGGAGGAAGGAGACAGGGATCCATAATCCACAAGTTGAAGACAACTGAAGTGCAACTACTCAGATGGAACGTTACTGTGAGTGCATAACTTCTTTCAACTTAACACGACTGTGTTTTTGACTCTCTGTACATAGCCTTCACTAATTATGTTGATGTTTCATGGACTTTGAATTGCTTCAGAACTGCCCAAATCAGCTTTCTTGGTGGCCCCTTGTCATATGCTTCCTTCATGTCTAGGATTGCCATTTGGATTCTTTCCACATCTCCATTTTCTTCTCCATTATTTGTCTCATTGAAAATATCTGGTCAGCTGAACTAGTTTGATATGAATCCAAACGGTCTCCCATCTTACTTTCCATTGTTCTGCATATTTATTCATCACCCTTTAGAAAAAAAAAGTCAAATGAGTATGTAGTCGGACTTGTTATAAAACCATCTCCACGGGGTGCAAAAATCTCTTTCACTTGAGAAGATTGCATGCATGTAATCCATCTGATGTTACCCATGGTTATCATTCATGAGATTGAAAAGTAAATTTTGTTCCGTCCCAGATGCTGTTTTTCAGAAGTCCCAAAGTTGCATTTCCCCAATTGTTTGCTTTAAAATTAATTTCACTGCGAGGTCACAGTTTATGAAGCTACTGCTTTCAACCCTGCAGATGTTTTTCATTTTTTTCTCACGTTTCGGCAACCATAGAGGTTTTGTAGTATAAAGAAGGCAGATGTCAATTGAGTTCCCCACATGGCGGATGTGTGGGGCTTAATCCCTGGTGTAAAAAAAAAAAAAATTTTTATTAAGTTTGTTTTTTTCAGTCTATTCTTTTGGTTTGACAGAGTTGCTTTCTGTACGCTTTGAGTCAAATTGTCATGGTAGTTCCTTTATCCTCTGACAATGTTCATGCCTTGTTACCTGTGTGTGTGTGATTCAGTCATTGTTGCCTCCAGTGTTTACACCTTCACAAACACAGATGGCAAATATGCGCATCAGAAAATTGCATATTATTCATCTTTTGATGTACAAGTATTGCTTTTTGGATAAAATATTACATTTGATGGTTAATGCATTAACTACTGATTCCCTGCAATAATGATTTTTTTGTTGTTGTTTCTATATAAATGTGTTTATCTTCCATTTTTTAATGAGAGTTTTCAGGGAATGGTACTGGATATAATTTGCTATTAGCTTGGGCTGTTGCTGTCAAAGACCAGAGGATTAGTTGCATCTTTAGTAAAAATCTGTAATTTTTCTTTTAAATGCATGTAAGAAATATTTATATTGTGAGAGTAACTACTCTCTCAGGCCTCAAATGACAACAGTATTATAATTTTGTTTTTAATTCTGAAGTGAACTTTGAGCTATGCTTTTGTTTTCAACGGCAGTGGTCTACAGATCCTGCGACTTGTAAACTTACAGGGCTGTTTTGACCTGCATTTTGCCCTATCTTCAAATGGTAATCTCTCTACTGCATCAGGGTAGTTTTGTGAAATTTTTAGGACAAGACCCTTGTTCAAAGCTTTTATTGTTTTTAACTTTATGTAATTGTTGCAAGAGAAAGCAAAAGGAAAACTCCCAGGTATATAGGCCTGTGACAGTAAGTAAAAGGCACCCTGACTTGTGTGGCTTTTGGATAATTTTTTTTTTCTTCTCTCCCTTCTATGGCTGTTATTTCAAAGCTTTATAAGGTAAACCCAAGGGACATTCTGCAAGGGTGGCAGCTACCTTTTTAACTTTTTTTTCCAGAAATCTGTTAGTTGATATTTTTGCTGTAGTGATTTGAGCTTCTATGCATATTTTTATAGACCCTTATAACTGGATGTGATCTCAAGGTCTAACTTTACCATCAACTCTGCATTCATTTGGAGTGATACTGTCTTGATGTCACCAAAGTGCATTGCTGGGGGCTGTGTCCTGTAGATGTTGATAGATGCTGACAGACTGAATTATGCGGGATATGAAAGTTAGGTGCTTACTGTAAAGATAGATCCTTGTTTGCCCACGTCATTGTGCCCCACCCACCTTTCCCTGTCTTCTTGCAAGTTGCCATAAATGGAGATTTGTTGGTGTGGCTTTTAGGTCTTGTAGTATGGATAAGCAGGTATCTGGGGAGCGGACTTGATCTGGAGAACCAGGGAGGTATGGAGGGGTGATGTATAATGGGGATTAGTGGTCGGAGTTTAAGTCTGGGAAAGTCTTTAATTTTTTTAGATGCAGAGTAACCAGTGCTTGATGGCAACCAGTCCTGTAGTTGACATAGATGGAAGTAGATCCATCATGCATTGCTATGGTAAGTACATAACTTTCATATAAGTTTGAAGTGGAATTTAATGTGGATTCCTGAAGAGGTTCTTTGGTAGGGGTGTATATATCACAAAGAAAGTTTGTGGTGTTGGTTCAAGAGTCATACCAGCTTAATTGTGCTGATTCAGGATTTATATCACTTCTCAGTCTAAATTCTGAATTGCATTTTTGTGGAAAGATTTTTTTTAAAAGTGATATGTAGATGTTTGCTATAATTGCAGGGTGCTCAATTTGTGGTTTAATGACTTGCAATGAACTCTGTGAGTGAAATTAGATGTTGCGAAGCTGTTTTGTAGAACAGAAATATTTGGAACAAGAGCCCTGGTGAGGAATGCTGTTACCATGATTTCCTTCCCCAGTGATTTAATTTTCTGAACTCCGAGGTCTGTTACCTGAGAGAATTTATGTATACATGTTTCGACATTGTCACTAATGAAAGATTTCAGGTCAGATGTGCCCCCCCCCCCCCCGATTAAGGTTTGTCAGTGCATTTATAGGAAGAATCCTTACTTTGTTGTGTTTAGTTATGTTAATACCATTTCTTCTACCCATGGGCTATATGAATTATCAAATGCTAAGTGTAGAAAGAAAAGTGGATCATTGCTGTAAAAAGGGGATATATATGCAGCTATCAAAATTAAGTCCTTTGTTTTTATGGTAATTTTACTTATATGGTTTTCTTTGTTCCTCCAGTGCAGTGAAGCATTGGCTTCAAGCTGAGGCAGCGATTGCTTAGACAGTTGCTGTTGTCATGTTTTCTTTTATCATATTGATGACATTCATCTTTCTTTAATGTACATTTTTGTTTATATGTATGTTTTGGTTTTTATTTTATTTTTTTTGTATGTGTTTGTGCTTTTTATTTTCCAAGCTTTTGCTCATGAAGTTCAATGAGTTGTGGCTACATCAACTAATACCATTTTTTATGAATATTTTTTTTGATGATTTTTGTCATGAAATTAGTGCAGACGTTACTAAACATATTTTACAATCAGATGCATTTCTAAAGATTTTTTGTGCTATTTTTGCCTGTACCCACTGGCCCTCAAGATTCCCTTGATTAAACGTTACAGTGTTTGAGATGGGACTATCCTCCAGGCAATTCTGAGTATGCTTTATTTTTCCAACATTTTTTGAGACCCAACTCCTCTGCTGGTGACTTGAGCACTTCTGTTACTTTGTCCACAGGGGCTACCATCACTGACTTGGGCAACCATGTCTGTGTCTTTATGACACTTACCCCCCCAAGACTAATTTCTACTCTTCAGCTGAGGCCCTGTCAATAGAGCACCACCATGTCCCCCTCCCCACCCCAGGAGAAGCATACCCTATCATCCCTTTCTGTGATATCAAGCACCTAAGACACTAAAGCCCAGACAACCAGAGTTTGACTAGTCAGAGCTTTATCATTTTTTTGCCACTTGTGCAGGTTGGGGAGTAGTTGTGGTCAATGTAATTGTATGAAGTTGTTTTACTGATCAGCTGATTTCTAAACTGTACTGGCTTTAGGATTTCTTGTCTGTAATGTCTGCTGCTGTTGACAGTGACCTTTGCTACCCAGTGTATCATGAGTAAATGTCTTGTTTTGTGGTTACCCTGTGTATTTACTTGCTGTATATTATGTTATTAGACGTAGAAGTGCTGAGACTCCTGTAAACTGTTGTATCAGTAAAGAAAATAGGATGCCAATAACACTGTCCTAGAATTCTCTAATTCTGTGCGTGTACTTGAGGGAAGATGTTTTTTTTCGTGTAGGGGCTGCATGCAAAGTTCACTACTTGTGCATTAACCATGTTGAAGTACTGTTCTCAGAATTTTTTAAAACAAAATTGGTGTTCCCTCTAGAAGAGCTTTGCTGTTAGTAAAGGTCGTATTGTGAGAACGTGGTGTTCTTGTAGTGTTTCACTAATGCCATTAGGATGAATATCCCGTTGGGTGTCATTAATCTGATCAAGAAGGAAAACTGAGTACGTACTTGCTTAGTAAAAAGTGTTGATACTGTGTTACATATGTGCATACAGTTCACTTGAACAACAGCTGAAAATGCAGACAAGAGGGTTAAATATTGTATCATTATACATTGTATGGCTGATGCAGTGCCTGTAGAACTGGTTAACTCATTACAGCCGAGTGACATCTCCAGGCGTTTCTGCAGTTACACCCTACTGCTCCTCTAGGCGTCAAATATTGCCTGTTCATATTTGCATTAACAATTCCAAAACCATGTTACATACAAGGTATCGGAAAATTTTATCTTGAAGCATACATGATAGCAAACACAATTGTATTGATATATGACCTCTGTCAATGGGTATTTGTTAAAAATGTAAGGTGATAACTTCAATTTTTAAATGCTGAAGCCACGCCCACTAGGAGTTAAAGGTACACATTCAAAAGAGCTCTATTGGAGGGAATGAGATAAAGGGTACTGACATTCCACCCGATACAACCAAAACTTGATGATACAAACAGTGAAGTTAAAAAAAAGAAAAACAGTGTTTTTTTGTCTTCTGCTATCCCTTTTAGGTTCTGTTTAGTCCACTTAGTAATCCTGCTGGTAGTGAATTTAATGGCAACTTCCTTTCATACCCTTAGAAAACCCATCTCTCGGGTATGCTCATTAGTTGGGTTTCATGTGAAGAAGAATGAAATCGAAACAGATGCAGCTTCCTTCCCAAAAGTATAGACCCTCCTTTGGGGTTCACAGTCCATAGTATGAAAGCATTTTCAGTTAATCTCTGGTCATTCTGAAAGGTCAGAGTTCTGTTCAGGTCATTTATGCACGTAAAGTAGATGGTTGGCAAGAATGGTGTCAAGTCATTTGACTCTAATGCTTTACTGTAGACCGCTGCTACTTGCACAGATTTGTTGTATTCAGTTTTTACAGGTACTGTGTATGAGAAATATAGTGTTCACACTCTGTAATGTACTGCTCCATAAAGAGGTTTCCTTCTCTATAGAACAAGCAAACTTGTGGAAGCAGAAGTTACCCAAAGTGGGTAAATATGACGAAGCTGCTTTCAGATAAGTAACAGCAATATGTGTACCTGTCTTTTTGTCCATAATCCATGTACGTATTTTTCAGTTTCCCAAAAGCTGTACCCTTTATGGCTTAAGAGTAAGTGAGCACTTTCCCTAACAGAACCAAGATGCTATCCTCCAAAAAAGGAAGCCAGTCTGATGGTCTTCTGCCATAAACAAACTCTACAACAGAAGAAAGAAACTGTTGCAAAAAAGAGTAAAATCCCATGATTGGAGGAACTCCCTGGTCAGCCTCCGTAAGAAGCTGAGATCCCTCATAAAATCCTCCAAAGCTAGTTATGAAAACAAAATCGCCACTGATTCTAAAGACAGCCACAAAGCATTCCATAGCTATGTCAAGAATCTCAATGGCAACACTGAGATCTGTTCTGAGTTACAGTGCAATTGCACTAAATATACAGAACCAACTGATATTGCCAACATCCTGGCAGATAGGTTCAGTGCTAACTTTACCCCTCTCTCACCCCCTAAAGGGCCCATCTTTATACCGGAAGAATGCAAAGTTCCTGTAGTCACGGCTGCACAGGTAAAAACCTCACTCTCCAAAGCCAAGAACACAGCATCCATGGGACCTGGTAACATCCTAGGCTGCCTTCTACACGAACTACAGAATGAACTGGCACCCCACCTAAGTACCATGTTCAATCATAGCCTTATCTCAGGCTTTGTCCCCATTGAATGGCACACCGTGACAGTTATCCCACTCCACAAAGGGGGGGGGGCACAAAAGACCCCGGGAAATACCGCCCCATTTGCCTGACGAGCCTGGTCTGCAAGGCCATGGAATGTATCATCATGGAACTCATAAACAAAGACATTGGGGATTTCCAAACTCTGGACCCCACACAGTTTGGGTTTGTAAAAGGCAGATCATGTCTCCTAAATCTGATAGACTTTGAAGCAGTCACCAAAGCCATAGATGAGGGTAAGGTGGTTCACACAGCCTATCTAGATCTTGCCAAGGCGTTCAACACCATCCCCCACTCTGGAATTATAGATAAACTCACTAAACTAGGTATAATTCCGTATGTCACAAGATTGATTGCCAACTGGTCTACTGACAGAACCCACACTGTGAAAGTAGCAGACTCCAAATCAGACCAGTGACAAGTGAAGTACCACAGGGTTCAGTTCTGGGTCCTCTCCCATTTGGTATCTACTTCTCTGAAGTACAGGCTAACGCAGAAGGTCTTTGGCTAACTAAATTTGCTGATGACTGCAAACTATTAGCCATAATCGAAACGCCTAACGATGTGGACATCCTACAAAAGGGCCTCACTGAGACAGATGCCTGGTCTCAAAGCCATGGTCTCAAGCTCAATGCCAAAAAGTGCATTGTCACCCCATTTGGTAAAAACTCTGTACCCATGAACTACCACATAGGCGGTAGTCTACTTAACACTGAAAGTGTGATAAGAGACCTTGGGACACATGTGGACAGTAGTCTCTCCTTTGATAATCACATCACTGCAGTGGTCAGGAAATCCTTCTATGTGGCACACCTCATAGCAAAAGGTTTCTCATCCAGAAAAAGAGGTCATTGTTCCCCTCTACTCATCACTCATTAGACCCATTATAGAGTACAACGCCCTTTTGATATGTACCTCACAAGACATCTACAACAGCTGGAAAGGCTGCAAAAATACCTCACAAAGAGGATTACTGGCCTCAGACAGATGCCTTACGCAGACTGACCGAAGAAACTCCAGCTTTACTCCGTCGTATATAGTCTACTCAGAGGCGATCTCTGCCTAACATACAAAGCTATGTCAAACCCAGATCTGTTGGACATGCTCCACTTAAAGAAATTCCAATCCCTCCAAGCTACACGCTTTGGGGACCTAAACCTTGTCACCACAATAAACATAACATGCTGAAGGGATAGATTCCTGTCCCAGAGACTTCCCATACTGTGGAGCAGACTACCTATCTATATCAAACAGAGCTCCTCATTAACACTCTTCAAGAAAAATCTTGATGATTGGATGGGTAATAGGAAATTCACCCCAGGGATCACTTCTGTGGTTCTGCTTGCCAGGGGCACAGGAAAATAATTTTCTTGGGTGGCGTAAGCCAGGGTATCTTTTTGGCTAGGCTTGTATAGGCCCTAGGGCCAATAGCCTAGTACCTACCTATGAACCTAGAACCTATGAAGTAATTGTACAAAGAACTTATTTCTTTATTGTTTAGGTTGCTTGACCTCTAACCAGTAACGTATACAGAGGATGTTATTTATAGTAAGCACAACATATGGTCTTAGGAAGTTTCGTTTTCAGTACTCAAAAGACTAATACCAGCAGGACTTGGCCAAAGAATGTTTTGACTGCCATGCTGTCTGTCCCCTTCTCCTTTACCCGCAGTGCAGTGTGTATCTGGACTCCTGTGCAAATATCTCTCCTGTCATGCTTACAGTTTGCAGTGAGAAAGGAAATGGCCAGTGTGTTTAATTTATTTTAATATTTTAGCTGTAGCTTCGCTAGGACTGTTGTCACCCCCCCACCCCTGCTTTTGTTGTTGCTGCATTTTTCTCAGATTTGTTAGTTTGAGAAAAGCCTGCTTTACGTTTGGTTAGATATGTACATTTAATGTGAGATATTTTGAGTGGTACTGCAGTACTCTTATTGTATAGTTGGATTTAGAGTTTGATAATTTAGTGTTCTGCTTCTTGTTATTGCTAAGTGTGTAGCTTTTGTTAAATAAGTGTAGAATAGGGAAAAAGAGAGAGTTGAGCACTTAGAAAATTTTAAGTATGGGGAAAAGTTCCCCCTCCCCCTCGCAAAAAAAAGAATAAGCATTCCTGGAGATTGCTGAAAGCAGGAGCTTTCAGGATTTTCAGTTTAGGAACCTGCTTGGAGTTATTGCTGCTGTTACTCTCATGGTGAGAGAAGGAACAGGCAGAACGTTGAATGTTCTTTGTCAATGTTGCAGTACTGTTTCTTTGGTCCTCCTACCATGCAGATTCCCAGAGTCTTTATATCATCCCTAGCTGACGGACATTCGAGACTGATGTCTGGATGTCCGGGTATAATTAGTGAGTCCAGTGCCGCCTTCAGTTCTTTCTTACTGTTCCAGAGTTTCCTGCAACCTGCTTTCAGGTAAGTATTCTGTTGTGGAAATTTTCTTCTAATTAATGTTTTAGAAAGGGTTGAGCTGCTACCTTTTGAGCTAGCAGCTTCTTCTACTTTAAAGGTGCTCACCTGGAAGACCACCGATAGCAAGTAACCTTTCATGTTTCTCATAGGGATATTACTGTATAATATCATCTTCCATCAGGACAGAGTTTCCTTACGAACCAACCCGTCCTTTATGCCAAAAGTGGTATCCAGGGTAGCTTTGAATCAGGCCATACACTTACATGTATACATAGTACATTCTCATAGGGATAGTTACCGTCAGAATTGATCCTCTTTTATGCCCAAGGTAATATTAGAACTCTCCTTGAATGAAACTGTACACCTGCCAGTGTTCTAGCTCACAAAGTAAAGCTAAACAAATTGTGCATTCCCTGGATGTATAGCAACAGGTCAGGTATTACCTCAACAGAACAAAGTTCACAAATAGTGTTGTGTTGCTAGTGGGTTTTATGGAAGGGAAAGGTAGACCCATGTCTTAACAGAGTACATCAAAATGGATAGACAGTTACTTTATGCTCACCATGGAAAGCTAGTACCAGCTTGTGTCATAGCGCACTCCATGAGACACACAGGGCAGCCACCATTGCCTTCCTTAAAGGTATTCCTAGTCGGGCCATCTTGGAGGCTGCGACATTGTCCTGTGTTCACACCTTTACTGCACATTACCATTTAGGCACTACATCTAGGGTGAGGGCAGGCTTTGCCACTGCTGTCCTGCAGCCACCAAACAGCCAACCTTCCAGCATGTAGCTTTGGGAGTCCTCTCAAGGATCAGTACTGCAAGATTGACTGCAAAGAACATAGTACGGTTCTGTCACACTTACTACAATTGTAGATGTTCAAGTAGACAGATGTTGCAGTACCAACTGCTACCCTCCTTATTCCTCCCCCTGCTGGGCTGCCATGCCCATGCTGGGTGGGCGAGAAGTCTTTATCTGTCATCACGCTCTCCCCCTTAGTCCATTCTCTCATTTTACTCAAACCTTAAGGCAACTGGAAGGGTTGTGTTTTCCTGAAGCATCAGAATGTTACCACGTTAAAAGACCTAAAGCTGATGCCAGTGGGTGGTACTTTTATACCCTGATGTCCGGACGTCTATCCTCAAACATCCATTGGCTAGAGATGATGTGAAGAGTCTGGGAATCTGCAGGATGCTGGATTCTGCATAGTAGGAAGACCTAAGAATCAGTTCTGTGACATACATCTGCGATTGTGGCAAGAGATGCTGTCTAGGCATTCATCGTGCATACAGCTGCAGTCATAACAGATGGGTTCTCCTGCCATCAGGCGGGTCCTCGGTCGGCCGAATTCCAAAGTCTAGGTCCGGCGTCGGTTGTCGTCGCCTCTTCCCTGACGTCAGTGCGGCAGGGGTATAAAGGAATCAGCCGACGCCATTTTCTTCAGTCTTTCTTGCCGTGCGGTGCCCGAAGCAGAAGCAGTTCGCAAGTGCCGGTCGGCCAGCTCCTGAAATTACAAAAATTGTCATGCATTTTCCAGGAGAAGACTACAAGTGTAAGTAACCCTGCAATGTGTGGGACAAGGCAATTGCACCAAAGAGTCTGTATTCTAACCATCAGAAACCATCTTTGGATTGCTGCTGGTGTTTTGCTACTGATGAGAGAAGGAGCAAAGGGGTATTGATTTCTATCTGCACACTGTGGTGAGACTAGTGGTAGTAGTAGCTAGGTGATGGCCAGTAGTGAATCATTAGATTTCCTGTTTCATGATGAGACTTACTTACAGGGGAGGAATGAGGTTTAAAAGAAGGTAGGACTTGAGTTATGTAATGTTTGGCTGACGATGATTGGGTAGATTATAAGAGATGTAGAATGTTTGCAGTTAGGATTATTTCGATATGGTTTGTGATGTAAAATGCTTGTATCTGGGATTATGCCAATATGGTTTGTTTTCATTTACATAAATGTATGATTGCCCATGTCATAAGTGATAATTTAATAAAGATATTTCTTTTTAAAAAAAAAAAACTTAATTCTGAATTTTTTAGTGTATAATGCAGCACATTTCTCCTTGATACTGTGTGCACAACTGAGCACTGGTGTAAAATTTAAATTGTGCAATGCGTCAGTGTATTGTCTTTTAGTTGACTGCATTGTTTAAGGGCCAATGCATAGAAAATGTGGTGGGTGCACTGCTGTCCTCTTCAGAGTTTATGCTTAGTGACTGTTTGCTTTTACTGGCTGTAGGTCATGTGACCAGCCCCAGTGTTTGCGTGGTCATTCGCCTAATGTCCTGACTTGTGTTAAGTACCTGTGAACTGTATTTAATAACCAGTCTGTCCTAGTGATTGGTGTTCATTCTGTGTTAAGTAACCCTACCTGTTTAGTGCCTAGCATCTGTGGCCCCAAAATTTAAGCTATATGATATTAGCAGTTCAGTATTAGTGCTTGGTATTCTTTCTGTGATCTAGTACTAGGTGGTGTGACTCTTCAAATTAGTTCTGAACATTTTTGTGCTTTTGAGTATTGCAAGAACTGCTGCCATCTAACCTAATTGCAGTATGTCTGTTTGGATACTTCACTCGCAAGCCATCAGGGTCTCCCGTAGTAGTTTGCTTCCAGCCGACCCCCTACAAAGTACTACAACCAGTTGTAGTCCTCTTCATTCTGGCTGCATGGTACAGTAGTCTGTCACCCCATCTGTGACCAGTCTGATCACATTTGGTTCTAAGGCAGTTACTAACTGCTTCCCCCAATTGACAATACAGTGTGTAAGAGATGTAAATGTTTAATTTGCATGGAGACAAAAGCATCATACATCCACAGAAATTGCAGTTGTATTGCACCACTATGCCTATGATGTACGCTGAGACTGTAACGAAAAAATTGACAAAGCTTTGTAAAACTCACTCTTAAAAAAAAAAAAAAAAAAAAAAAAAAAAAAAAAGATAGCCTCAAGCACACAAGGCAGCACCCACTTCCTTTCTACTTATACTGCAGATCCATGTAGCTTACCCAAAAGTCCCGAGAAAGCAAGCCTAAGCCCTTAAAGCCTACCACTTCTGATTCCTTACTCACCATACTAGACAGCAGGTTGACCGTAAGCTTTTTGTCTAGTGCCAGGGTCCAAGACATCATAAAGGCCTTATGGTTCCTTAAAACAGACAGGACTTCAAACTAGTGATGGTCCATGTCATAGTGAATGACCGGAGGTGTTTCACTAGGAAGACATCCACCTACTTTAAGATTGCACTGAAATATGCCAACAAGGAACTTAAGAGCACTCTTACAAAATGCATAGCAAAGTATGCATTTAAGGCTGAAACTGTGAATCCTCAGTTATGTCAGGAAGGATGTCAAACAATGCACTGAGCTTGTCTGTAATGCTGTTGACTTTATCCCAGCTGTCACCACTGTGGCTCCTCTATCCCTGAAAATTTAATTCCTCCTGAAATCACTTGGAACAAATTTCAGAATCCCTGTCAAGGGCTAAAATATTACTTCCATGGGACAAGAATGTACAGCAGGCTGCGTTCCCTTTAAGTGCCAGTGTTGCACTTTCATAGCCTGTAGCTTGTCCACAGGGTTTGTACCTGATGCTTGGATAATGGCCACCATATCTCTCCTACACGAGAGGCCACTCTATATACCCCATTAATTTATGGGCCTATTGGTCTCACCAGCCTTATGTAAGGCATGAAATATGTCTTGGCAGAGCTCATTAACACAAATGTATGCAACTTAAATGATCTAGACCTCAAGCAGGTTAGGTTTTAGACGGGTAGGTCTTGTCTCCTGAATCTAGTAAGCTTCTATGAAAAGGATGCAGAGGCAGTGGACAGAAGTCACTCTGTGCATGTTGCTTATCTTGAACTAGCCAATGCTTTTGACACTATCCCCCGTGTTTGTGTTATTGAAAAAAATGCATTTTATTTATTTTTATTTTACATTTGTTTACTGGGAAAGTCCATCTGGACAGATGCCCGTTTTCAGTGGAGGCCTGGGGAAAAGCTCCACATACAGTCAATAAAAAGACACTGTACATGGACATAATGTGATTAATTGTACATGATAAAATAAGATAGGGATATCATAATTTGACTGGCATTGAGATAGTACAGAAGACACTTACAAAACATGATTAAAAGAACGGTACAGTGTTGTATATACATCATGGCTTTATAGTTAGAGATGCGTGTAATAGCAGTGTGTCAGAATTTTCAATGGCTAAACTATATTTCTGATTTTGTAGAAAATCTTGGGGTTAAGCAAGGATAAATAATCTTAACAGATGTTGTTCAACAGATCCCAAGCTGTGGAAGTTGGTACCCTCTATGATTGTGAAATTGTACTTTGTGGTGTACTACAAGGTTCAGAACTGGGCCCTGTCCTATTTGGCATTTATTTTGTAGGCAATCCAACCCAATATCCCACAAATATGCTTGACTAAGTTTGTTATGATGACTGCAAGCTTGCCAGGGTTATCTGCTCATCCAGTTATGCTAACAGTCTCTGGCAAGGCTTGGAATATGCATATGCTTGTTGTACCTAAAATGGTCTTAAGCTGCTTGCAAAAATGTGTAGCATAGTAACATTCGGCAAAGGGAGGGGGGGGGGGGGTTCCCACCTCATAGGTTAGTCTTTAAATCATTCAACTGTCCAAATCAATTCGCACAAATCCCCTTATACTCAGTAGTCTCCCTCCTTGCCCCCGAGTTATTTATATCTTTCAAGCACGTGCTACTTGACCTGCTTAACCCAACTCTGTTTGACCTCCTATTTCTTCAGAAAACTGATGTTTCTGGAAACATCTGCACCAGCGAAATGAGACTTAACCCGAGGGTAGGTTCCTAACTTTATCATGTTCCCAACCTATAGAATAAGTAACCACTACATGCCAAACACAGTACTAACTTGGCTACCTTTTAAGGTTGGTCATGAAGATTGGATGGAAGATGCGAATTATCCAAAGTTGCCATGTTCCATTCGCAAGGTTAGCACTAGTAAATGCTCAAAAATGTTGGCAAGAACTTGTAAGCATGTCTACATAAAATTGTTTCTGGTTAGCCATCTTACAGTCTTCATGATCCTTCTAGTATTGTTTCTATATTTAGTATAATGAGTAATTTACACTGACTATATTTTTCTCATTTTTGATACGTCTTGGCTCTGTTGGTTATATACAGTTTATATTTTTTGTTGATCTGTTTTGCTGTTTGAGTCCATTAATGTAATGCCACATGTCCTTCTGTTTCACTGTTGCAGTATTCATTACAGTAGAGATCCCCTGCTAAAGGCGGCCCGATGTCTAGCTAGTGTATCAAAGCCTTTAGGTTGCTTTAAGGTACGCAGTACATCACACGTATTCTGCTTGTGTAGCGTAAGAAAAACAAAACCCTAACTGGGCACTTATCTTCCTCTTCTTATATTGTTGCTTGTGGGGTTTCATGTCATCCAAGAAGGGTGAATGCCAGTGTGGGAGACAAATTTCCCCATAAAGACCGCCATGAACAATGTCTGTTTTTCCTTGACACTTTGCACAACCATACGTTCTGCTGTATTTGTCACGCCTTTGTTCTTAAGATCCTTCTTAGTAGGCTTTCTTCATTGGTGCTTAATCTTGAAAACCAGTGTCTTAAGCTTTCTTGCTAAGGATATGATAGAGGTAGCTTCCTGCTTTGAGGGGGAACCATCTGTGAAGAAGGGGGCCAAGAAATCTAGGCCGGAAACTTCAGCTCTACAGCCTCTGCCAGATGTCTCTCCTGAGGCGAGTGAATGCCTGGAGGTTCAACCAGCTTTATCATTGGACTTCTCTGCTGTGACCAGGTTGAAGCCAGGCGGGGATCTGACTTAAGCATGTCCATAGAGGCATTGCAAACGTCTGTTTTGGACGTTCGGGGGAACCATGGCTGGTTTGTGTCCAGGGGGTCTAGGGGTGGTTTCTCAAATCTTAGCCAGAGAAGTCATCCCTAATACCATTATTGAATGCCGTCCTGGTTCATAGCCTTCTAAATTCTATAAGGCGAACGTCCCATTGAAGAAAAAGGAAAAGACTGAACATATTTTTTCTGCCCCTAAGGATCCACAGAGTGAATGGCAGTTCTTCACTCTGCTTGTTTGGTGCTTTGATGGGTTTAAAGCCTCCTCAGGGAGTTTCAGTTCTGACACCCCCATGGTCCTCTACCCCCCCCCCCCCCCTCCTTAAAAGACCCAAAGAACAGGATTCCTCTGAGGAGGAGGCAGATTCAGATGAGGGAATCCCTTGCTAACTCTGAGCTTCCCTCTGTTTTGGATTATGAATTGGAAGGAGAGGAATCTACCAGTCCTGATGCTCCATTTGAAAAGGCTTCTTTTGGGGATACTTTCTCTAGGATGATGGAGTTCTTTAAATGGGATTGTGCTCAGGATTTTGAGATTCAAAAAGGTAGGAGTTGCTGCAGATGGATTATCTAAGACCTTCTGCTGTTCCACCTGTTTTGGCTGCTTTGTTGGATGCATGGTCTAATGCTTCTAATTCTCCGGACTCTCCGCCTCCTGCCCCCAAGAAGCCTGTAGGGTGCCTGAGGCTTGTGTAAATTCTTGTAAAAGTGTTGTCCTGCTGACCCCTTGATGGTGGTTGTAACTTCTGACAAGCCATCTCAATTGCTTCTCCTAAGTTACTGCTCTCTGATAAAGATAGCAGAACCACGGAAAGGCTAGGCAAGACGTTTATACCTGTGCTACCTTGGCTTTTAGGGCTGTTTAATTTTCAGACCCATATGACCAGGTACTTGTTGGCTGTTCTATAACAGGCCTGTCAGGTTGTTTCTGATCTTCCAGACTCTGAGGGTAAAACTTGCACTTTTTCTTTTAGGGACTTCTTCCCAGGTGGCTCTTCATTCCATTAAGTGTAGTTATGATTCAGCAGATGCTTCCTCTAGGGCTGCTACTTCTGGGTCAATGATGAGAAGATATGCTTGGCTTAGGGTTCAACCTTTGCCTGATGATATTTAGGTTAAGTTGGTGCATGCCCCTCTAGATAATAAACATTTGTTTTAGAAGCTCCTGCTGCTTCAAGTCCCTTCAGGATGAGGACAAGGCTTTACAGGAACTTAAACATATGTTTGTTTCTCCTGTGCCTAAATTTCATTAGCATTGCCCCTGTAAATCAGCTTTTGTTAATAGGCAATCTCCCCCCTCCTCCTAAGGGTAAAAAGGGTGGTAAGGGGGCTCTTCCTGTGAAGGCTACTCAGACTTCTGTGCTTCAGAGGTTTTTTTTTCCTGATAAATCAAATGCTGTCTGATTATCCTATTCTTCCCAGCCACGTTCTTCTTTCTCTTCACTTCTCTCTCTTCCTGTTTGGCTACAGATTTCTCAGGATTCCTGGCCTCGGTTTGTTATCCACTAGGGGTATTTCATGATTTGGAAATCCCTTTGCCGTTTGAGTATTCCTCAGTCCCCTCAGGAACAGCTCTCCCTTCCAGATGTCCTTCGAGACCCTTTATTTAATTTATTTATTTTGCGTTTGTTTACCGGGGAGGTCTGACTGGACAGATCTGTCTGTTTTCAGCAGAGGCCCAGGGAGAAAAGCTCCAGAAACAATTACTAACGTATTATACACAAGATATTTACATCGGCATTGTGGTTTACACATATTTATAGAATATAGCAGATAACTTATGATTGCGTAAGCTATTTACATAAGAATAGTGGTTTAGACATGCAGTTAAAAGTATAGCAGGTAAGTAGCATGCGATTGTTGTTCATACAGTATGTTTAGTAGAGATAATCTTGAAGATGTTATAAAGATAAGAAATAAAAAAAAAAAATAAATAAAAATTAACATTTTAAGGGAAAGCTATTTGACTCTGGGTACTATTCAAGAGGTGCCTGTGTTCCAAAGGGGGAATGGATTTTACACCAGGATGTTTCTTGTACCCAGAAAAGAGGGTACTTGGAGAGCAATTCTAGACCTCTCTCATCTAAACCCTTTTCTGAAGGTGCCCTCCTTCTAAATGTTGTCCTTTCAGACTTTGTTCCCTCTTTTGCTTCCTCAGGCTTGTATGGTGTCTCTGGATCTCAAGGATGCTTATCTCCATATCCCGGTCCATCCCCTTTCCAGGAAGTTTTTACGTTTCTCTGTTGCTTCCTGGCTTTTTCAGATGTTCTTCGTGTTTCACTGTTGCAGTCATTACATTTGGGTAATCTGCTGGCAGGTTGCCCTCAGTCAGTCTGAATTCCAAAGTATTGGGTCCTGCGTCAGTTGTTGTCTTCTCTTCCATGACGTCAGGTCATCAGGGGTATATAACAAGACTGCCGTGCCCGAAGCAGAAGCATTTTGCAAGTGCCGGTTGGCAGACTCCTGAAATATTCGAATTTGAGTTTCAGAACCAAAGTCGTCATTAAAGCTAAGTACCCCATTGGGGAAACTTTTTTCTTGCTCCATACCGATGTCAGAAAAAGTTAATAATTGTATTACTTGTGGGAAGCAAATACCTCATAAGGATTTCCATTTATACTGTATTCCTTGCCTGGACCCTGATCACAATGTGCCTGGCTGTCGGTTTTGTGCTAGATTTAACCAACGCACTATTAAGTGTCTGTATAGTTTTGCCTCAGAGCATTTTGGAAACAGATCTAACTACCCAGAAATGTCGTCGGATAGCAATCCGACCACCGGAGTACATAAAAAAAACAAGGAAAAGGACAGAGAGAGACAGTTTAGGTCCAAAACCGACGACAAAGCTTCTCTTAAGCCAGTCGCTGGTTCGCCGATACTCAGTGAGGCGCTTTTGCAGCCCCTGATACCCGATACTTGAGTCACAGGTCCCTACAGACACCCATGTAGAGTCTGGCATGCCGCGAGATACTCCAAGTATTATACCCATGGATGTATCTCCCTCTGATGGGTCCGGAGCCGCTGAGCAGGCACCGGCTTCAGGCCTCAACATTTTTATATCCAGCAGACGACAGCTGCAAAATCAAAGACAAAAGCAACTTCTAAAACTAAAAAACTGACTCATGAGCCACGTGCACAGGCCTCTATGCCTAAAAAACAGATTATCAAAATGGCTGAAGACCTTATTACCTTGTTCAGGGGTTCCCATCCCCCTCCAGATAAGAGGCCTAGGCAAGACACTGATTATGAATCTTCAGATCAGGTTTCTATTTCTTCTGATTCCTCTTCTGATCAGGAATTATCTATTCCTCCGTATGAGGATTCTGATGCAGAGGAGTCTATACCATCTGCATCACCTCCTGAGGATTATTCATTTGGAGAAACCTTGCATACTTGAGGGAGCATTTTCATTGGGAGAGTCAAGATTTGTCCGCATCAAAAAAGAGGTTCGGGGATTTCCTCCTTCTCCCTTAGCACAGGCCTTTAGCCATAACCCCTGTTTTAGACATTGTGGGTGATGTGTTTTCGGAGTCGAGCTTGACCCCTGACTCCTTACCTTCTGCTCCCAGCAAGCCTGACAGATATTACAGCGTCCCTGACTCCCACAAATTTTTATTTAGAAACCCGGCTGCTGATCCTGAAACTATTTCACAGGGTCCAAAGGGAGTTAAGGCCTCAACAGTAAAAAATCCTACCCCCTCTGACAGAGATTCAAGGGCACTGGATAGATGGGGAAAAAAGGTTTATACATCTGCAACCTTGGCAATTGGGGCCTTAAAATGCCAGTTTCATATGCTCAAGTATCAGCAACATGTTATGGGATTGCTGAAACAGAAAATAATGTTGATTTCTGAATATGCCGAAAATAAAGAATTGCAGGAATTATTGCATGCAGCTGAACAGGTTGGAAAGCATACTTTGCAATGTGGTTTTGATTCTTTAGAGGCCTCTTGCACGGCCGCAGTTACTGGATCTGTGATTAGGAGACATGCCTGGCTAAAGGAACAAAATTTGCCTGATCATGTTAAAGCTAAATTACTAGATGCACCTTTACAGCATGATACTCTGGTATTAAGGCAGAAGAGGTTTTAAAGAAAATGGAAGACAAAGCTAAGTCTATGCAAACTGTAAAAGACTTCTTTCAAGTGCAGCCACCAAGATTCGGTAGACACTGGGCCTACAAAAAATTGGTCCTTTCCTGTGTCAGACAGAGCTCAAAGGGGCAAATCCAGACGCCCTAAGGGTTCCAGATACCAGGCACAAGATTCATACAGGTTAAAGCAATGGGGTGCTTCTACCTCCAAATCTGGAGGAGATAAAGCGCAAACTTATAGAAAACACTCCCAATGACTTCCCTCTGCCTTCACCAAGCACTTACTTTTGGCAACACCCTTAGGGGGAAAATTTGCACTTTTTGCTCAAAATTTGCAGTTAATAACCCAGGACAAGTGGATGCCAAACATAGTATCACAGGGCTACAGATTCCATTTCCATACTCTGCCAATGACAAACGGTTGGCCAGATCTGCCAAAAAATCAATGGGCAGAGGCACAGAAACGGGTTACGTCCCCCATGGATATGGGGGCCATTCAACCAGTACCAGAACAGGAAAAAGGACAAGGTTTTTACTCAACTGTTCTTGGTACCCAGAAAGGACAAGGCCTGGCGGCCCATACTGGATTTATCAATTTTGAACACATACCTGGACATTCTAAAATTCAAAATGCTGACTTTGCAGCAGCTTCTGCCCATGCTGGGCAAGAATGCATGGCTGGTGACATTAGACCTAAAAGAGGCATACCTGCATGTACCATTAAGGCAATCTTGCAGAAGATACCTCAGATTCAAAGCTGGCTTAATGCATTACCAGTTCTCTGCACTGCCCTTTGGCTTATCTACTGCACCCAGGGTCTTTACAAAGTGCCTGGCACCAGTAATTGCATTTTGCAGACAAAGAAGTATTCAAATATATCCTTACTTGGACGACTGTCTCATTCAAGCAGAGAACAAGGACATTCTTCTTCAACACCTGGCGTTTGTGAAAATGCTTCTAACATGCCTAGGGTACACAAACGAAAAGAAATCACAACTGGTACCCTCTCAAAAGATAACATTCCTGGGTGCAAGCTTGAGTACAACTGCCCAGATGGCTTACCTCACGCCAGACAAGCAAAGGCAACTGACGTCTTACTTCAAAATGATGGAAACAAAAACCCAGTTATCTGCAAGACAAATTCTGCAGGTTTTGGGCTTCATGGCATCCTTCATCCTACTGATTCCATATGCAAGACTGCATATGAGGAAACTTCAATGGTACCTAAAAAGTTTTTGGAGTCAACATTGTCACAGTCTGGAAACAATGATTCCTCTTCATTCCCTGCCTACAACAGGAGTTTGTATGGTGGGCAGAGGCATGTCACCAAAACATGGGATGGGCCTTCGCTCTACCCCCTGCCAGCCGAACCTTAACAACAGACGCATCAGATTATGCCTGGGGGCCCACATGGCGGGAAGATGCATTCAGGGCATATGGACCCCAAAACAAATGCATCTACGTATCGACCAGAAAGAGATGCTAGCTGTTCAAAATGCCCTGACAGCCTTCAAAGACTTAATTCATCCAGGACAATTACTGATAAAAGACGGACAACACCATGGTCATATGGTTTATAAACAAGCAGGGGGGCACGCACTCATACCCCCTTTGCAGATTAGCCATGGCACTGTGGGACACAGCTTTGACTTAACAAATACATCTTCAAGCTCAATTCCTGCCAGGAAAGCAAAATACTCTGGCAGACTATTTAAGCAGAAACCTTATGGATCCTCACCAGTGGAAACTATATCCACAAGTCTTCAGCATGATGACAAAGAAATGGGGGAGCCCAGACATAGATCTATTTGCCACCCCTCAAAATTATCAATTGAAAAGATTCTGCACAAGGACTTATCACAGACAAGCATGGAAAGTGGACACCCTATGATAAGCATAGAAAGTGGACGCCCTATGGAAAAACCTATCAGTTTACGCCTTTTCTCCACTGCCTCTTCTTCCCAAGGTCTTCCTAAAAGTCAGACAAGAGAAACCAAAGATGATACTAATTGCCCCGGACTGGCCCCACCAATACTGGTACCCAATCCTAAGGAACTTGTCTCAATACCCAGCTTGGACCTTGCCTCAAAAACCTCAACTACTGTCCCAGCAAAACAATCAGATCCTGCACAATCCACTCCAGACACTGAACCTGGCAGCATGGCTGATCATGTAGTTATACAAACAACACCTCTCAGTAAAGCTGTGATGGATGTCATTTTGGAAGCCAGAAGGCCTAGTACTAGAAAATCTTATGCTGATAAATGGAAGAGATTCTGTGCTTGGAATCAAGCACGAGGAACTGATACAGCAGAACCAAATATTCCTCAGACATTAAAATACTTGACTGAGATGCTTGACAAAGGCCTATCTTTCTCATCAATTAAAATACATGCCTCTGCCATTTCGGCTCATTATAATACAGAGCCACCAGTCTTTTTCTCATCCTTTACTAAAGCAGTATCTCAGAGGAGCCAAAAATTTAAGGTCTACTAGAAGATCACCAATACCTGCATGGGTATGTGTTGGAAAAGCTCACCCTGCGTCCATTTGAACCAGCTGCTACTGCTAATATAAAATTCTTATAATGGAAAACAACTCTGCTACTAGCAATTACTTCAGCAAGAAGAGTCTGAGCTACAGGCCCTCATGGTTGTGGAGCCTTTTATCATATTTTACCCAGACAGGGTGTCTCTGAGGACAAATCCAGCATTTATGCGTAAGGTGGTTTCCAGTGTGGCTCTTAACCAAACTGTTCATCTGCCAACCTTTTATCCCAATCCGCAGAACAAGGGGGAGAGAATTCTGCATTCCTTGGATGTACACAGACAGCTAAGATTCTACTTGAGCAGGACCAAAGCTCTAAGAAAAACTGAGGCATATGCTGCAGGATCAGAAGGAAAGGCTATTTCAAAGCAGACTATTTAAAAGTGGATAAGCCACTGCATTCGTTTCTGCTACTTATACCATGGTAAACCTGTGCCCAAGGCCGTTAGGTCTCATTCCACCAGAGCTGCATCTACTTCAGCAGCCTTTCTCAGAGGAGTACCAACCAAAGACATTCTAGAGGCTGCTACTTGGAGTTCTGTTCACACCTTTACAAAGCATTATCATTTGCCTCTCTACTCTAAGTCCAGGGCAGGCTTTGCCACTGCAGTTCTGCAGGGCCTTATAGCCACACCTAATGCTGTTTAGCTCCAGCCTCCCATCCATAGCTTTGGGATTCTACCCAAATGTAATGACTGCAACAGTGAAACACGAAGAACATAGTACAGTTGTGTACACTTACCTTAAATGTAGATGTTAGAGTGTATTCACTGTTGCAGTCCAGGTTACCCGCCCGCCATCCCCCTTTCATTCTGGAGTTTATCTTTCCTTCTCTGTCTTCTACAACCTATGTGGTGTATTTGCTTGTAGATGAAGGTAAAGTTTGTATTGATGCATGTATGTCTATATTTTTGCTATCTTTTTGGGGGCACCTGACATCTGGGGCAAGAAAAACTAAAGAAAATGGCATCGGCTGCTAGTTTTTATACCCCTGACGACCTGACGTCATGGAAGAGGAAACTGCAACCGACGCAGGACCTAAGACTTTGGAATTCAGGCCGACTGAGGGCAACCTGCCAGCAGATTACCCATATGTAATGACTGCAACAGTGAATACACTCTAACATCTACATTTATGGTAAGTGTGCACAACTGTACTTTCCCTGCTTTGCCTTTTGGCCTTTCTACTGCCTGAAAGGTATTCATCAAATACCTCACTCCTGTGATTGTTTTTTACAAGCTTCAGGGGATCCAGGTCGTTCCTTACTTGGATGGCCTCCTGATGTTCATCGTGCATTACAGCTGCAGTAATCACATATGGGTTTTCAGCCGGCAGGCGGTCCCTCGGTCGGCCGAATTCCAAAGTCTTGGTCCGGCGTCGGTTGTTGTCGCGTACTCTTCTGACGTCAGGAAGGCTAGAGTATAAAAGACACAGCCGACGCCATCTTCTTCAGTCTTTTTTGCCGCGCGGTGCCCGAAGCAGAAGCAGTTCGCAAGTGCCGGTCGGCCAGCTCCTGAATTACGAAAAAATTTGGAACCGAAGTCTTCATTAAAGCTAAGTACCCCGTTGGGGAATCTTTTCTTGCCTCAGACCGATGTCAGAAAAAGTTAATAATTGTATTTCTTGTGGGAAGCAAATACCGCATAAGGATTTCCATTCCCTTTGCATACCTTGTTTGGGCCCAGACCACGACGTCTCGGGCTGCCGCTTTTGTGCTACCTTCAATAAACGCACCATCAAGCGTCGGGCGGAGTTCGCCCAGCACTATTTTGGTAAAGCGTTTAATTATAAAATGTCGTCGGATACTCCGACTACCGCTATGTCTAGAAAACGCAAAGAATAGGACAGTCAGTCGAGAACCGCGGTCTCCACAGACACCACGCCGAAACAAGCTCCACGTGGTCCGGTTCTCAGTGAGACGCCTTTGCAGTCCCTGACTACCGGCGACACTCCCTCGGCGGGGTCTTCTGTACCTGAGACCGCTGGTTCTTCGGCCCTATCCCAGACTACAACCGAAGCCCCTGCTCATGCCGAGCCTACCAATGTGGATAGATCTACATCCACCCATGGTGTATTTAGGCCTTCATCATCTTTCTCTATCAAGGCCTTCACTAAAGCCAAATCAGCCAAGCAACTTACTAGGCCTGCTACACAAGGCCCAAGACCTGGGCCCACGCCTAAGAAGCACATGCTTAAAATGGCTGAAGACCTTATCACTCTTATCAGAGGCTCCCAGGCCCCTCCGGACAAGAGACCCAGAGTAGAGGAGGATTCTCCTACTTCTGACCAAGAATCCATTTTATCAGAACATTCTGATGCTGAAGAACACTCTTATTCCCCTTTCGAGGATTCGGATGCAGAGCAGTCTATTCCTTCTGTATCCCCCCCTGAGGATTTTTCCTTTGGGGAAACCCTACACTCTTTGAGAGAGCACTTCCACTGGGAAGGTCAAGACTTTTCAGACTCCAAGAAAAGGCTTAGGGAATTTCTCTGGTTACCTCAGCATAGACCTTTGGCTATTCCTCCTGTTTTGGAGGTATTGGATGATGTCTACTCGGAGGCCTGCCTTAATCCTGATTCTCTGCCTCCTGCACCAGTTAAGGCGGATAGGTATTACAGAGTACCTAATTCTCATCAGTTCCTCTACAAAGGCCATAATGCAGACCCTGAAACTATTTCTCAAGGCCCTAAAGGAATTAAGGCCTCCACGGCCAAGAATCCACTTCCTGCGGAAGGGAATCTAGATCTCTAGAAAGGTGGGGTAAGAAGGTTTACACCTCGGCCACCCTAGCCATGAGGGCCTTAAACTGCCAGTTTCATATGATTAAATATCAACAATTTCTGTTATCACAATTAAAGACCAAAATGTCACAGCCTGAACAACCAGATTTAAAAGAGTTGCAGGATATGATGCATAGTGCTGAACAAGTGGGTAAGCACACCTTACAATGTGGTTATGATGCCCTAGAGGCCTCCAGCAGATCGGCCGCTACCGGATCAATCATTCGCAGACATGCATGGCTAAGAGAACAAAATCTACCAGACCAGGTGAAAGCAAAAATTCTGGATGCACCTTTACATAAGGATGTTCTTTTTGGTGCTAATGCTGAGGATATATTACGTAAAATGGAAGAAAAAGCAAAATTTATGCAAACTGTCAAAGCTTTCTTACAGGTTCAGCCACCAAGGTTCAGCAGGAATTGGCCTTCTAAAAACTGGTCCTTTCCAACCACTGACAAGACCCAAAGAGGCAGATACAGATGCGGAAGGGGCAGGCGACAACCCCGAGGGTCCTACAGAGGCAGACAATGGCAATCACCAACACCAAGAGGTGGTGACGACAGTGCACAGCAGTACAGAAAGCAGACTCAATGACTCCCTCATTACCATGCCAAGCAAAATTCAACTGGCAGCACCTTTGGGAGGAAAACTGGCACTATTTGCAAACAATTGGCATATTGTCACAACAGACAAATGGATTCTGGACATAATAAACAGAGGCTACAAATTCCATTTTCACACTCTTCCAAAGATGAGAGGCATGCCAAACCTACCACAAAATCAAAGGGTAGAGGCACAACTACAAATCGCAAAGCTCCTAAACATGAGGGCTATACAAAAGGTACCTACGCACCAACAAGCACAAGGTTTTTATTCAAGGCTTTTTCTGGTGCCAAGAAAAGGAAGCGACTGGAGACCCATTCTGGACTTATCCATTCTAAACGCATTTCTTCTGCACCAAAATTCAAGATGCTCACATTACAGCAACTCCTTCCCATGCTGGGCAAGGGTTTTGGCTGGTAACATTGGACCTCAAGGAGGCATACCTGCATGTCCCAATCAGACAAAGTTGCAGAAGATACCTCAGATTTCTTGCAGGTTCAAACCACTATCAATTCTCTGCATTGCCCTTTGGCTTATCTACTGCGCCCAGAGTATTCACCAAGTGCCTGGCATCAGTGATTGCATACTGCAGACTTCAAGGGATACAAATTTACCCTTATCTGGACGACTGCCTGATCCAAGCGGACAGCAAACACTTCTGAAACACCTGGCATATGTGACACGCTTACTGCTTTCTCTGGGATACACCATCAACAAGGAGAAATCAAAGCTAACACCATCTCAGAAAATAACCTTCCTGGGTGCCAACTTGGACACAAACACCCAGATGGCTTACCTTACAACAGAAAAACAAGGGCAACTATCTCATTACTTCAAAATGCTTGCAAAAAGTACCAGGCTTACTGCAAGGAAAATCCTGCAGGCTCTGGGATTCATGGCATCTTGCATTCTTCTAATCCCATGCGCAAAGCTGCACATGAGGAAACTTCAATGGTACCTAAAAAATCTATGGTCTCAACACAGTCACAGCTTGGAAGTGGAGATTCCAATAATTCCCTGTCTTCAAAAGGAATTCATATGGTGGGCCCAAGCATGCCAAGTAAACACAGGCCTCCCATTCTGCAAGCCTCAAGCTACACAAGTCATAACCACAGACGCTTCAGACTACGCCTGGGGAGCGCACATGAAGGACAGGTGCATTCAGGGCAGATGGCCCCAAAGAGAAAAGCACCTTCACATCAATCAAAAAGAAATGCTGGCAGTAATAAATGCAATCTCAGCGTTCAGAGAATTCCTGCATCCAGGACAACTGCTCATAAGAACAGACAACACCACAGTAATGTGGTACATAAACAAACAAGGAGGAACTCATTCATACCCCTTGTGCAGACTAACCATGACTCTTTGGAACCTAGCTCTGGAAAGACAAATGGAACTTCAGGCTCAGTACCTGCCAGGAATGGAAAACACACTGGCAGACACTCTGAGCAGGCATATGACAGACCCTCACGAATGGAAGCTACATCCGCGTATTCACAGAGATTGTTCAAGCGTGGGAAGGCCAGACATAGATCTTTTGCCTCCCACAAAATCATCAATTAAAAGGTTTTGCTCAAGGACCTTCCACCCAAAGGCCTGGAAAGTGGCCGCTCTTTCATTCACATGGACAACTCGGTCAGTTTATGCATTCCCACCACTACCTCTACTGCCCAAGGTACTTTTGAAAGTAAGAACAGACAAGCTGAGGATGATACTGATTGCTCCAGACTGTCCGAGACAACACTGGTATCCACTCTTGAGGAGCCTAACACACACTCCTCCGTGGCCCCTGCCTCTAACACCTCTACTGCTGGCCAGAACAATTTCAAAACCCTTCACAGTCAGCTGAAAACTCTCAGCCTAGCTGCATGGAAAATTCCTTAACATCACATCAGACACTACTCTCCAAAGAAGTGCAGGATGTCATTTTGGAGGCTAGAAGACCATCTACTAGAAAAGCTTACTCCATAAAATGGAAGCGGTTTTGCTGTTGGAATGAAGAACGAGGGCAGGACCCTAGAAAATTGAACCTACCTCAGATTTTACAGTACCTAGCTGAACTTCTGAGCAATGGACTTTCATTTTCCTCAATCAAAATACATGCCTCAGCAATCTCTGCAGAATTCAACATGGATCCTCCTTTATTCTCACATCCACTCCTACGACAGTTCCTCAGAGGGGCTAAGAACATAAGACCTCCAAGGAAACAGCCAGTGCCAGCTTGGGACCTTAACTATGTACTGGAAAAATTGACATTACCTCCCTTTGAACCAGCTGCTTCAACAGAATTACAATATTTATCCTGGAAAACAGCTTTTCTCCTGGCCATCACTTCAGCTCGTAGAGTATCTGAGTTACAGGCCCTCATGGCGGTGCA
Organism: Protopterus annectens; assembly: GCF_019279795.1. Classification (NCBI taxonomy): domain Eukaryota; kingdom Metazoa; phylum Chordata; order Ceratodontiformes; family Protopteridae; genus Protopterus; species Protopterus annectens. The sequence continues at coordinate 1,333,215,780 of NC_056737.1, forward strand.
GCCATTTCTCATATTCCATCAGGACAGGGTTTCCTTTACCAACCCTTCCTTTATGCCTAAGGTGGTATCTAGGGTAGCCTTAAACCAGGCCATACACCTTCCTACCTTCTACCCTAACCCTCAAAACAAAGGGGAAAGGCTGCTTCACTCTTTAGACATCCATAGGCAGCTACGTTATTACTTGGACAGAACCAAATCCTTCAGAAAATCAGATCAACTCCTAGTTTCCTATGCTGTGGGGGGTCTAGGGAAACCTGTTACTAAACAGACCATTTCAAAGTGGATTGGTCACTGCATACGCTTTTGTTATTCCTATCATGGAAAGCCTGTCCCTACTGGTATCAGATCTCACTCCACTAGGGCCACAGCCACCTCTACAGCCTTCCTCAGAGGAGTGCCTACTAAAGATATCTTGGAGGCAGCCACTTGGAGTTCTGTACATGCCTTCACAAAACACTACCATCTGCCTTTATACTCCAGAACAAGAGCAGGCTTTGCTACTGCAGTTTTGCAGGGCATTCTAGCTCAACCCAGTTCCGTATAGTACCTACCACCCTATGCATAGCTTTGGGATTCTACCCATATGTGATTACTGCAGCTGTAATGCACGATGAACATAGTACAGTTTTGTACCTACCATAAATGTAGATGTTCGAGGCTATTACAGCTGCAGTACAGGTTTCCCACCCTCCTTCCCCACTTGGTAAGACCTTGGGGTCTGAATAACTATTCATACCTGCTAACTGGGTTATCCTGCTATGTTTTATTTGCTTACTTTTGTGTATTAGACTTATTTATGTATTGCCTTCCTTTTGGGGGCACCTGACATCTGGGGCAAGAAAGACTGAAGAAGATGGCGTCGGCTGTGTCTTTTATACTCTAGCCTTCCTGGCGTCAGAAGAGTGCAGCGACAACAACCGACGCCGGACCAAGACTTTGGAATTCGGCCGACCGAGGGACCGCCTGCCGGCTGAAAACCCATATGTGATTACTGCAGCTGTAATAGCCCTCGAACATCTACATTTATGGTAGGTACAAAACTGTACTTTTCAGCATCCTGTCCAGAGATCCTGTTGCAAAGTCTTCATTTTGCCAATTCCCTTCTGCAAAGCCTGAGGTTCATAATAAACTTCAAAGTCTTTTCGGGCTCCTTTTCAAGACCAGATCCAGACTGTGCCTATTCTAGCATCTTTGCCACCTCCCAAGGCCTCAACACTCAGTTGATTCTTTCAAACTCTCCTGCCTCTGGTTTCTTTACTAGCCAGTGAGTTTGAGAGCTATGGCATTCATGGCATCCACCATTTATATGCTCCCTCTGTCAACTCCACATGAGAAAGTTTCAGTGGCTTCTGAAGTCAGTCTGGCTTCAACATGCCTATCCCCTAGAGTTTATAGTTCTTCTACCTTGTCTCAAGAGGGGAATTAAGTGGTGGATTCAGCAGTTGTCTCTAAATCCAGGGCTCCCCTTTTCATGCCTATCTTCCCTCTCGGGATGTACTCACAGATGCTTCAGACATGGGATGGGGAGCAGCTTTTGGTTCCCTGAAGGTGCAGGGGGGTGTCAGAGATAAGAGCTCTTCTGCTGGCTCTTCAAGCTTTTCATCCTCTTCTTCTCAGGACCTCTCAAGGTGTTTACCACATCACTGTGGTATTGTCTATAAATAAACGGGGGGTCTTGTCTTTGCTGGTTGGCACTCCTAGTGTGGAATGTTGCTGTCCACTGTCAAGTGACTCTTCAGGCTGTTTACATTCCCTTTGGTCAAAACATTGTGGCAGACGCACTGAGCAGGTGCTTAACTCAGTTTCATGAATGGATGCTTCACAGGGATGTGTTTCTGGACATTGTCCACCAGTGGGGTACTCCTCAACTATATCTTTTTGCCTTCCCTATGAACAAATATCTTATTTTTGTGCCAGAGCCGCAGGTCCTCTGGTTTGGAAGGTAGACATCCTATCTTTTTCGTGGAAGAGTATGTTTCTTTGTTTTCCCTCCCCTTCCCCTCATTCCAAAAGTCCTATTCAGAATTGAGCATGATGCTCCCAAAATCTTGTTGCAAATTTCCTTTTGGCAGAGACTACATTGGTTTCCTGTCATTTTGCATTTAGCCAAGGGCGGTCATCACAAGTTACCTCACAGGGTGGACCTAATCACACAGAACAAGGGATCTCCTATCCCACCCCACCTGTCTGCTTTTCAGTTGACATTGTGGGTGATAGGATTTTGATTCCACATAGACATCTTTTTTTCTGAGGACGTGCTTAGGGTCCTGCAGGAGACCAGGAAACCCAATAGTAGGAAATCCTGTTTATCCAAATGGAAGAGGTTTTCTGTTTCGTGTCTTCCTCTTAACCAAGATCCTTTGGTTCTTTTCTTTGTGAATTGCTCAATGATGGGTTGGCTTATTCTTCTGTTAGTGACACCTTAGCAGCTATCTCTGCTTGTCTGCCTTTATCCTTCTCCTTCAGCTTCTAGTTTTGAAGCTAAACAGTTCCTTAAAGGCAACCTTCACATTAGGCCTCCTAGGAAGCCTGTTCCTCCCTGAGATCTTAATTCTGTTGCAGCAAAATTGACCCAGGCTGCTTTTGAGCCTGCAGCTTTAGCTTCTTTGCAACATTGCTCTTGGAAGACTGTTATGTTCTTTTGTTAGTCCTTCTGCCAGTTGGGTATCTGAGCTTCAAGCCCTTATGGCTTGTCCTCCTGTTTTGGTTCCCTCAAGGACAGGATGTCCTTGCATACTAATCATTTTATGCCCACGGTAGTGAATGAGTTGTCCCTTAATCAGTATCTTCATTTGCCCACTTTTTTTCCCTTCTCCACAATCTGCCAGTGAGAAGGTGCTGCACATGTTGGATGTGCATAGACAACTCAAGATTTTATTTGGATAAGACCAAGAGTTTTAGGAAATCTGATTTAGTTCTTTGTTTTCTTTCATCCTAGGTCCTTTGGATTAGCTGTGTCCAAGCAGACTATTTCTTCTTGGATTTCTAAAGCCCTTTTTCTGTTATTCTTTTCATGGTAAGAGCCTTTCTTCTTCTGTTAAGGCTCATTCTGCTAGGGCCGTGGCTTTTTCTGGTGCTTTTTTCAAGGGTCTGGATTGTAACTCCGTTCTTGAGGCAGTTACCTGGACTTCTATGCATATCTTTACCAAACACTTCATGTAGGATGGAATTTCCAGAACTAGAGCTGGTTTTGCTAGGGCCTTCCTTCATGGCTTCCTAGAGAGCTCTGCTGGTCCTTCCTCCTCCTCCCTGAGCTTTGGCACTGTCCCTATTGTAATGAATACTGCAACAGTTTAATGGAAGGACATAGTACAGTTGTGTAAAATTTTACCAAACAGTAGATATTCTTCTCTTCATTGTTGCAGTATTCACTCCCTCCCTCTGCCCCCCTGGTCCATTTCTCTTCTTGATGTACTGATTTGCCTCTCTATTCCTTGGACTGGCGTTCCTACTGGGGCTCTCAGTTCTGAGGAGAGTACGTCTGGATGTCACCTATATGCCGTATGCTAGGCAAGGACCATATGTGTGAAGTACGGCATACCTTAATGCAACCTAAAGGGTTTGGTATACTGGCCACACGTCAGGCTACTCATTACAGGAGATCCCTATTGTAATGAATAGCTCAACTGTGAAGAGAAGGACATCTACCATTAAGATTTTACACAACTGTACTGTCTCCGAAATTACTAAAGTCAGAATTTACAGGATTATAGCTTTAGTAAGCAACCAGAACCTATCCTTTTTTGGAGAACTTAAATTTTTCAAAGATAACCAGTGTATCTCAGGGAACTTGAATTCCCCCAGTATCTGTTGAATGCATACTGTGTGAAGAGTGGCTTTGACAGTATTGTAATTTATGAGGTAGGTTTGGAACAGCACATTATCTTCCGCAAATGGGAAAGTCATGTCAAAGCAAGGATAATCTATTGTTAACCAGAGCTTGTAATACAGGTCTGTAAAAAGAGGAGGAACTGCATGACATGGATAGGACACAAAAAGTATTTGACAGCATCCCTTGTTCATGGATTGTGGAATGCCTACAGATGTATATTATGCACATTACATTGGTCGTTACGTAGTGGTGACTGAAATGGTGGCAAACCACTTCTACAGATGAGACATGATAAAGGGCAGATTGTCATCTCAGGGATAAAATTCCAAAGGGGACTTGCAGGGTAATTTGTCACCACTGCTGATGTTCATCGTGTTACCCTGCTGCAGTCCTCACACTTAGGTTATCCTGCCGTCAGGCGGTCCCGCAGTCGGCCCGAATTCCCAAGTCCTGGTCCGGCGTCGGTTGCTGTCACTTCTTCCCTGACGTCAGCACGCCAGGGGTATATGAGAAGCATCCGACGCCATTTTCTTCAGTCTTTCTTGCCGCGCGTTGCCCGAAGCAGAAGTAGTTCGCAAGTGCCGGTCGGCCGACACCTGAGATTTTCGAATAGAGTTTCAGTCCTAAGTCTTCAAGGCTAAGTACCCCGTTCGGAAACCTTTTCTTGCCTCAGTCTGATGTCAGAAAAAGTTAACAATTGCATTTCTTGTGGGAAGCAAATACCTCATAAGGACTTTCATTCTTTTTGTATACCTTGCCTAGGCCCAGACCACGACGTCACTGGTTGTCGGTTTTGTGCTAGGTTCAATAAGCGTACTATAAAGCGACGCTTTGATTTTGCACGACACTACTTTGGTAGGAAATGTAATTACACTATGCCGTCGGAGCAACCGACTACCGGCGTGCATAAAAAACGCAAAGATAAAGAAAGGCAGCCTAGATCCAAGCCAGACTCCGAGGCCTTGGCTGGGCCGGTCGCCGGTTCTCCGGTTTTCAATGAGGCGCCTACGCAGCCCCTGGCTACCCTGTATTAGATCCCCAGACCGCTTCGGATTCTCCAGCAGAGAGTTCTAGGCCAACGCAGCCATTTTCTTTAGGCCCTACCGATGTCATTGCAGAAGGAGAAGCCAGTGCTGTAGAAACGCCTTCGGTTTCTGAAGGTGTCTTCAGACCGACTACTCTCACCATAAAATCTTATGCTAAGCTTAAGACTCCTCTAAAACCAAAAAAGGCCACACTTCAGTCTCCAGGTCAAGGTCCTATGCCTAAGAAACAGATGCTTAAAATGGCTGAAGATTTGATTTCTTTGATCAGGGGTTCCCAACCCCCCCCCCCCCCCCCGACAAAAGGAGAATTATGCCTCCTGATCTAGTGTCGGTTTCCTCTGGCTCCTCTGAGGAACAGGATTACTCCTTTCCCCCTTATGAAGATTCTGATGCTGAAGACTCCATTCCCTCAGCTGCTCCCCCTGAAGATTATTCCTTTGGGGAAACCTTACATACCATGAGGGAACATTTCCACTGGGAAGGTCAGGACTACTCCGACTCAAAGAAAAGGCTCAGAGAGTTTCTTTTACTCCCCCAGCACAAACCACTTGCTATCCCCCCAGTTTTAGACTTTGTGGATGATGTTTTTCTTAGAATCTAGTCTAAATCCAGATTCTCTGCCTCCTGCTCCAGCCAAACCAGATAGATACTATAGAGTGCCTGACTCACACAAATTTCTATACAAAAGCCCTGTTGCTGATCCAGAGACAATCTCCCAGGGTCCCAAAGGGGCTAAGGCTTCTATGGCTAAAAATCCTGTACCCTCTGAAAAGGGACTCCAGAGCACTAGATAAGTGGGGGATGAAGGTTTACACCTCAGCTACTCTAGCTATGAGAGCACTAAATTGTCAATTTCACATGCTTAAATACCAGCAATTCCTAATGTCTCAAATAAAACAAAAGGTGGGCATGCACCCTCAACAGTCTGAATTCAAGGAAATGCAGGATCTGTTGCATGCAGTTGAACAGGTGGGCAAACATACTTTACAATGTGGTTTTGATGCCTTGGAAGCTTCCTCTAGAGCAGCTGTTACTGGGTCCTGTTATACGTAGGCATGCTTGGTTAAAGGAACAATCTCTGCTTGATCATGTTAAAGCAAAGTTACTAGATGCACCCTTACAGCAGGATGTCTTATTTGGGATTAAAGCAGAGGAGGTTTTAAAGAAAATGGAGGATAAGGCAAAATCTATGCAGACGGTCAAAGATTTCTTACAGGTACAGCCCCCACGCTTCAGCAGAAATTGGCCAACAAAAAATTGGTCCTTTCCAGCTTCTGACAGACCACAGTGGGGTAAATACAGACGTCCAAGGGGCAGAGGACAAGCACAAATCCCTTACAAACCTCGCCAATGGGGCACTGCAACACAGAAGGGAGGAGAAGACAGGTCCCAAACTACCAGAAGGCAAACACAATGACTTAAACCTCAAACTGCCAAGCAAAACTCTCTTGGCAGCTCCCTTGGGAGGAAAATTAGCACTTTTTGCAGACAACTGGCGTATCGTCACAAAGGACAAATGGGTCCTAGACATTCTCACAAGGATGCAGATTCCATTTCCACACCTTGCCAAGGATAAAAGGAATGCCAAACCTGCCACAAAATCAATGGGCAGAGGCACAAAAACAAATTACAGCTCTCATGGACATGAGAGCCATTCAACTGGTACTTACACAGGAGCAAGGCCAAGGATTTTACTCAAGGCTCTTTCTAGTCCCCAGAAAGGACAATGCTTGGAGACCCATTCTGGACCTTTCAGTTTTAAACACCTTCTTGCAAGTACCCAAATTCAAGATGCTAACACTACAGCAGCTTCTTCCCATGTTGGGCAAGAAAGCTTGGCTAGTAATGTTGGACCTCAAGGAGCATGGCATACCTGCATGTCCCTAATTGCAGAAGATACCTCTGTTTCATTGCAGGTTCAGCCCATTACCAATTCTCTGCACTGCCCTTTGGCTTATCTACTGCGCCCAGGGTCTTCACAAAATGCCTGGCACCAGTAATTGCATACTGCAGACAAAGGGGAATTCAAATATACCCATACCTGGACGACTGCCTCATCCAAGCAGAAAGCCAGGACATTCTCTTACAACATCTGACGTTTGTAAAACATCTTCTAAGTTGCCTAGGGTACACAGTAAACGAAAAGAAGTCAAAACTAGTGCCCTCACAAAATATGACATTCCTGGGTGCCAGCTTGAATACAACGGCCCAGATGGCTTATCTTACGGCAGACAAACCACTACAATTAACTCAGTACTTCAGAACAATGGCAACAAAGACGCAACTCCCTGCAAGAAAAATTCTGCAGGCCTTGGGCTTCATGGCATCTTGCATACTACTAATACCATTTGCAAAACTGCATATGAGGAAATTACAATGGTACCTAAAAAGCGTATGGACTCAACACAGCCACAGCTTGGAAACAATGATACCTCTCATTCCCTGCCTCCAACAGGAGTTTCTATGGTGGTCACAGGCATGTCACCTCAACAAGGGTCAGCCTTTCACCTTACCCCCAGCCAGGCAAACTATGACAACAGATGCATCGGACTATGCCTGGGGGGCACACATGGCAGGACAGTGCATTCAAGGCATATCGACTGCAGATCAAAGGAATCTGCACATCAATCAAAAAGAAATGCTAGCTGTACAAAATGCTCTGACAGCCTTCAAGGACCTCTTACATCCAGGACAGCTTATTATAAGGACAGACAACACCACAGTAATGTGGTACATAAACAAGCAAGGGGGTACACACTCCTACCCTCTATGCAGGCAAGCAATGACCTTGTGGAACACAGCACTGGCTTACCAAGTTCAATTACAAGCTCACTTCCTGCCAGGAAAAAAGAACACATTGGCAGACGACCTAAGCAGAAACATCATGGATGCCCACGAGTGGAAACTGGATCCACAAGTATTTGCATTGATAACTCAAAAATGGGGGTGCCCAGACATGGACCTGTTTGCCAGCCCCCAAAACTATCAACTAACAAAATTTTGCACAAGGACTTTACACCATCAAGCTTGGAAAGTGGACGCACTCTCATTCAGTTGGAAAATGCTGACAGTATATGCCTTTCCTCCATTACCCCTTCTCACAAAGATGCTGCTGAAAGTCAGGATGGAGAGACCCCGAATGATGCTCATTGCCCCAGACTGGCCACGCCAGCACTGGTATCCACTATTAAGGAATATGGCCCAGGGCCCACCATGGATTCTACCACAAATTACCTTAAACTTGGCTGCATGGCAAATCACCTAAGCAACCAGCCAGCTCCTCTCTCACAAGCTGTTATGGATGTTATTCTGGAGGCCAGGAGGCCCAGCACCAGGAAAGCTTACTCAGACAAATGGAAAAGGTTTTGCACCTGGAACCAAGCTAAAGGCCATAATAACCTTCAGCCTGACATACCTCAGATTCTGCAATATTTAACTGAGATGTTACACAAAGGGCTTTCTTTTTCATCTATTAAAATCCACGCCTCAGCTATTTCAGCTCACTACAACACGCATCCTCCCTTATTTTCACATCCACTCCTAAGGCAGTTTCTCAGAGGGGCCAAAAACATTAGGCCTCCCAGGAGAGCACCAACACCTACTTGGGACCTCAGCTTTGTTCTGGAAAAACTTACGCTGCCTCTTTTTGAGCCAGCTTTCTCAGCTGACTTAAAGTTTATATAATGGAAGACTGCCCTGCTGCTAGCAATTACTTCAGCAAGAAGAGTTTCAGAGCTTCAGGCACTAATGGCAGTAGAGCCTTTCCTCAGTTTTCATCAAGACAGAGTTTCTCTATGAACTAACCCCTCCTTTATGCCTAAGGTGGTATCCAGTGTGGCTCTAAATCAAACCATCAATTTACCCACCTTCTTTCCAAATCCACAGAACAAAGGAGAAAGACTCCTACATTCCTTGGACATTCACAGGCAGCTACGTTACTACTTGGATAAAACTAAGGTTTTCAGAAAATCTGACCAGCTTTTTGTATCCTATGCTACAGCATCACAAGGAAAGGCTATCTCAAAACAGACAGTTTCCAAATGGATAGGACATTGCATACATTTTTGCTACACCCACCATGGAAAACCAGTTCCTGCTAGCATAAGGCCCCACTCTACCAGGGCAGCAGCTACATCTATAGCCTTCCTCAGGGGGGTGCCAACCAAGGATAATCTGGAAGCTGCAACTTGGAGTTCAGTACACACCTTCACCAAACATTACCACTTACCACTTTACTCTAAGACTAGAGCTGGCTTCGCCACTGCAGTTTTGCAGGGTCTTCTAGCCTCCTCTAACCCTGTTTGACTCCACCTCCCATCCTTAGCTTTGGGATTCTACCCAAGTGTGATGACTGCAGCAGGATAACACGATGAACATAGTACAGTTTTGTACCTACCATAAATGTAGATGTTCGAGTGTATACCCTGCTGCAGTCCAGGTTACCCTCCCTCCATCCCCTCTGACCTAAGACCTTTCTATACCTTAAAATCTGTTACAACCTTTGTGGCGTATTTGCTTATAGCTGGAGGGATTTTTTGTTTATGGTACACTTTTTATTATTGGTACTATCTACTGACCAGCATTTGGGGCACCTAGCATCTGGGGCAAGAAAAACTGAAGAAAATGGCGTTGGGTGCCTCTCATATACCCCTGGCGCGCTGACGTCAGGGAAGAAGCGACAGCAACCGACTCCGGACCAGGACTTTGGAATTCGGGCCGACTGCGGGACTGCCTGATGGCAGGATAACCCAAGTGTGATGACTGCAGCAGGGTATACACTCGAACATCTACATTTATGGTAGGTACAAAACTGTACTTTTTGTCTGGTCTTTAATCCATTTAGCTGCTTTCCCAATAGATTTGACTGTAGTTATATCTTGACTTCATCCTTGCCCTAAGACATCTACTTTTTTTGGATGATAAATTGTATGGCTCCTCAGGTAAGTATCTAAAAGCACAGCTACAAATGGTTTAAACTTTCTCTGATGGTAAAAGAATGGCATTTGGTTTTGATAAATGTGCAAAAGCAACACTTGGTGCTTCACCCTTCTTACTGTATCAGCCTGAGATAGGCCTGTGATATGGAGGACTTTGAGCACTAGGATGTGCATAAATACTGGGGAGTAGATGAAGGTTAAGCAATGGAGTACAGCCAAATGAGAGCAAAGGTTACGTAATGCATTTATGTCCGCTTGGCACAGTATGGACATATAAATGCCATTGGACATTGTGCGGAAGGACATTAAGCAGTGCACACCTGTATATATGTAGGTCTGCAGTCGTGGGACTGTGCATACATATTTTTTTACATCCTCCGATACAGACCTAGTGAAGGTTCTAAAACGTGAAGAAAACAAATGTAAGATGACATTTTTGCTTGGATTAGCAGAAACATGCAGAAATGGAAATTGAACCAGAAGTAGATAAAACTTGGGCAGTAACAGAAAGTACCAGTATGAAAAGAGAGGGAATATAAAGAACAGCAAGAAAACTTTAAAGTTCACAGTTTTAGTGGTATGTGTAGAGAACTTCTGGAACAACCACATGTTGGTCAAGATGCGCAAATGGCCAAAGAGAATAAAAAAATGTAAGGTTGATTAATTGCATCTCAAGATAGGTGTTACATGGCTCACAATAATAGCAGCTCAAGATAGCTGATTACATTACATGTCTGTTCAGAAAGTTCTGTAGAAAAAGTGGGAAGTATAGAAATGCAGCTTCTGTAGTCAAGAACCAGAAACAGTTGCGCATCTTGTTGCTGGTTTTGATACTATTATGGCTGATGGTCTGTATGTTGAATGTCATAAGTGTGACAAGACTGTTGAATTGGGAATTATGTAAATGCTACAACATACAGGCAGCTGAGAATCCTTGGGGACATAAACCACAAAGATGTACTTGAAGTTAAGTTCTGATAACATGGGATCAAAACAGTTTTTTTAAGAAAGAAAATCACAAAGTCAACCAGCGATGCAAACCACAGCCAAGGAAATCACAAATATTTTCAAAAAGTTAGAAACTTTATTGTAGGTAAGTGCTTTTGTGGTGCTTCTCACTCCACTTTTTCAGACCTTTTAATGTTGGCTGTGGTTTGGATTGCTGGTTGATTTTGTGATTTTTTTTGAACTTTGGACTTTTCTGGCGATTCATTTACACTAACCGTTACCTTAAGGAACAGTGTTTTTAAGAAAGCCGAAGCAAGAAGTATGTAGTAGTGAAAGAAGAAAGGACAAAAGTATAGTTTGATTATTGAAATAGCTACACCTATTGATTGTATAATGTTCTGTATACGGAGATATACAAAGTCATAAAATGGCAGGATATGCAAGCAGTAACTAGATCATATGGGGTAAACACACCCAGGTAGTCCAGATAGTACTAGAAACAACAGGGTAAAAAAATCAATTTCCAAACGTACTTAAATATGCTGTTGATAGATGTGACTTCATATAGGTTCATTTGAGATTACTAGGCTAACTGCTTAAGAACCCTTACAAGCCTAGCCAGTTTTAACCAGATTTTACCCAATTTTCTATCCCTGAGAAAAAGTAAGGGTCCACAAGCTAGGTTTTGACAATTTTTACAGACTGCTTTTGTCCATAAGGGGCATGAACACCACTCCAGGAGTGACTCTGCGATTTCCCATCCATTGGTCCAGATTTTGCTTGAAGATGGTCAGGGAAGAGCTCTGCTTCACATGAATAGGAAGCCTATTCCAGAGGAGGGTCAATCTCTGGGACACGCATCTGTCTCTTCAGCATGACCTGTTCATGTCAGAGAGCAAATTTAGATTTTGGTGCAAGTAACCCTCATGCAGTTAGTTTTGCGAATATGCAACATTTCCATCAGGGCTGGGTCAGAGACTGCCTTGTAGGTCAGCCATGGATCACCCCTCAGGAATTGATGGGAAACTGAATATACAGTGATAGGGCTTTTAATTGGTTTGTACATGACATGTTGTAATACCCTATATTTTTTAGTGAGAAGCCTCTGAGGGGATGGCCCAACTGTTGCAGGTGTGTGGGAAGGTACATTCCAAAGGGTACATTGTACACTATTATTGGTATGATGAGGGCCAAGTACAGTGGTACCATGACATCCTTGTATCTGGATGTCTTGCCCTTATAAGCTGAGCCATGTAGAAGGATTTCCTGATTACTATCGGAGCACTCATATCTCTCACCACTGGGTCTCCTGTGTTGTAATTTCCAGGGGTATTTGATTTCCCAAAGGGGATTATTATGTACTACTGCTTATTTAGTTTGAGAACATGCTCTGATACCAGGCATTAGTCTGCATCAGACAATTCTGTAAGATATCAACATAATTTGGGGAGTCAGTGATTGCTCACAGCTTGCAGTCATCAGCAAACGTGGTCAGCCAAAGGCCATCTACATTTGCCTTGACATGGGGGCCCAGAACTGAGCCCTTTGATACTCCACTTGGTCTGGCCTCTTGCTGGATGTGGATTACCTCATACTAACAAAATGTGTCCTTTCCGTGAGCCATTTAAATATCCATTTGGTGACATAGAGGTTTAAGCACAATTTTGTGAGCTTATCTGTAATACCCAAGTGTGGGGTATTGTATCACATGCGATGGCCAGGTCAAGTTTGGCAGCATGCACCATCTTACCCTCGAAGCTGAACTGAGTTGGGCTAAGAGTCTGGAGATTTCATATATCATTAATCAGGTCCACGATTATCCTTTCCATAACCTTGCATATGAAGCTAGTCAGACTTCTGGATCGGTATCTTTCTGGGTCTCTTGATGCCCCCCCCCCCCCCCCCCATTCAGAGGGATGACTGTTGCTGTCCTCCACTGTACTGGGAGAAAGCCTGTTTGGAGACTGTGGTTTAATAGAGATCCAAGTGGGTCTACTAGTTCATGTTTTCAGCTGTTTAATAGATTCCTTCAGGGCCTGTTGATGTGTCTGTAGCTTTAGAGAGCGCATTGACCACCTGTTCTTTTGTTATAACAGGCAAAGGAATGTTAGAGGTTATTTCATGGTGACTGGAGGTAATGAAGGGATGAAATTTGAGCTGAATTTATTGGCCAGCAGGTTTGCTATTTTTTCTGGCTGAATATAGTTGGTGCCAGCTACAATCCAACTCAGCAAATGTGAGTGTTTCCATTAAGATTTTGGACATAACTAAAAATGCTTTGCGGTTATCCTTTGCTTGGGAGGTTATTTTAATCTCCTATTTATCTTTTGAGGAGTTTACTAGCTCCCTTATTTACCCTTTGAGACTAATGAGAGGGATTTTTTCTCTGTTCTGTACCCTTCCACTTACTTCCAGATAGGAATTTCTTCCTTCTGTTTAGTCTGTTTATGCCAGGGGTCAACCAAAGTGACTTCTTTTTCTAGCTAGACCACTGTTTAGTTTGGTTAGATACTGCCATTTCTATGCAGTTGCATAGGTGTCCAGGTTTTTGAGGTTTGGGGGAGCTTTAAAATTACTTATGCTTTCACTCACTAGAAGGTAATTTGCCTTGGAAAATTTTTTTAGGGTTTTACAGTTTAATGGGGGTTCTATGGTTGCATTTTTTTCTGAGGGAGACCGATTTATGATCCAATTTTACCAATGAGGACATTATGCTGTGGGATGGGGTTGCAGTGCTCCCCTATGTTTGTGGGTACACATACAGGATATTTGAACCCCTAGTTGGAGTGCAGCTCTGCTATTCCAAATCATTTTACGGGCATTGGTGCAGTGGTTAGCATTGTTGCCTCACTGCAAGAGGTTCCCTGGTTTGATTCTTGGCTGGGGTGCCTTCTCTGCAGAGTCTGCTCGTCTTCCCTGCATTCGTGTAGGTTTCCTCTCACATTCCAAAGGCATGTGTCTGGAACATTTTTCCTGGGCCTCTGCTGAAAATAGGCACTGTCATAGTCGGACATTCTCTGTAAACGAGTGGTAAATAAAATAAATAAAATTTGCATTGACAAAGTCCGGGAATCTTTGAGCCTGCGTGTTAGTAGTCATGCATGTTTCCCAGTTTATGGAGGAATATTTAAAATCGCCCATGAGTACTGTGTTGGGCTGAATAGTAATAGATTCTAGTAACTTCAGGTATGAGGAGTGGTTTTCATGATTCATGATTGGGGCCCTGTAGCTAGTGATGTGGTGGGGGATTTTGCTTATGGTCAGCTGGACATATGGAGTAGCTCAACTGAATCATCCTACTTGACCAATCTAGAGGTATGATTCTTTTTTGTGGAACTGGAAATGCCTCCTCCTTTCTTTTCTCCTTTTCAGAGGGTGGTCAGAATGTTTGTGTGAAGCACTGTAGCCTTGCACTGCTGGGGTGCTTTCCACAGCCTTGAACCACGTCAATATGACTGCACTGCCATCAGCATTATCAAGGGTGAGGACAGCTTCTAGGGAGTGCAATTTCTTAAGGCTCCTAGCACTGAGCAGTAGTACAGTCAACTTGGCATTAGAAGAATTTAAGTTGGTAGGTTATTTGGTTTGGCACTTCCATAAAAAAGGTACTGTGGGAGTGGCTAATGCCTTGGCCAGTATTCGAAAGCATAGTGGTGACAGGTGCAGACCATCTCTGGTAAACAGTGTGGTCTGTCACTCATGTCATTCCAGGCTGACAAATACTGCACCTCCTTGGAATGCCACCAGTAGGTAAGTCCGTTATCGAAGTCAGTAATTTTCTGTTTGTATTGTGGTATTTATCTTGGTGAGGGTAAAATGCTGCTCAGTGTGAGGCTTATACCAGCCTCCAACATGTATTCAGAGAAGTCCATCATATCTGTCTCCATGTGGTCCATGGAGGTACATCTTAGGGGGGAGCATCTATGTGCCTATTGATGGAGTCTCCTATGATCAAGATGTTTGAATTTGTTTTGCCTTAGGGGCTTGCTTGTGGAGATATTGTGATATGTTTTTGTGTGTGTAATGGTTGGTGTTGACTTGGTTTTGTTTGCATATGGTTTTTGAAGGCCGCATACAAGATGCCTCTGTGGTTTTGGTAAGTTACTTTTGAGTACCTCCGCATGTGTGGGTTTGTGTGTCTAGACCTATTTAGTGAGGGAAATGATGTGCATGTGTTGACAGTGTTTGTCATTTGATTTGTCAGTATGTGAGAGTAGTGTAACTATATCTCTTGCACACTGTATTTGTTTCAAAATTAAGTGGTTGTCACTATACACGAGACCATTGCTGCATTGCATCAGGGTGCCCATGTACACCAGGCTGGCCACAGAGATGGCAAGAAAGTGCCCGTGTATGGTTTAAAGTTATTTACTATGGATGGGGTTATAGCACATGGATGAAGAATTGGTGCTATGTGAATGACAACTACCCAACGTGGTGATGCTGCTCTGCACACAACTCGGGTGTTCTAGAACAGCAAGGGACTGGGGAGGGTTGCAGAGATGGTTATTCTAAGGGAAAGTTTAATTTGAAAGTGTTTGCATCTTAACAGGGCACTGCTAACTGATGTTACATGGAGAGCAGCTTAGTGCAAACATTGGGCTTCTGTAGAATTTGAAAAACAAGTTTCACAACAACAAACTTTACAGACCAATCAGGAAAATACACAATAAGCTTTTAGCCAGAAGCACCTAACTCAGGTGTGCTACAGCGCACTTCTGCCACAAGAGTGCAGTCAGAAAACACTCTTAATGTAAAAATGCTAGTTTTAGAGCTCAAGTGCAGGGCAACCACACAGTCTAGATACTACTGTCCTGTAAAACAAACAGACAAAATGTAATTAAGTACTATAGCAGCAGTGGAAATAGTTCAGCACTGAAACTTTACTAAAGTGAGAGAAATGGAACTATTCATATAGGATTCTTACGAAATATAGTAAAAATAACAGTGAACTGCAAAACGAGGCATTTATGGGTATGTTGCAAATGCTGAGAAAAGCACTTTTGGCAAGTGTGAAAGATTAAAGTCATATGAATTTCATAAATTCTTATTGTACCCTGACTCTGGAATGTGGTATTAGGAATTCGAAACAGTAAGAGATATTTAAAAGAAGAAACCAATCAGGCGAGTATGCTGGACATTTCTGTGTTCTACTCTGCAGGTGAAAATGTTTGACATCAGCACCATTCTCCCTTTACACAGTTCAGGTCACCTTTCTGTAAAAAAGTTAAGTGGAAAGCAGAAGTAGCACGTCTAGAAAGGGCCTCTTGTGTGAATGTTAGGAAAATTTGCACTGTTGACTACTAGACTCTAGGATTTGAAGCTAGAGAAGGCAAGCAAAGGTTTGGAAGAAAATTGGAATGGCTAATAAAACCAGGTAGAAAGATACTGGAAAGTGTGTCTCAATCAAAAGATGTGCAACCCTAAGAACAAACTATTACTCATGTCCGTTATCTGTTGTGAATATCTAAAAGGAAAAATCAGCTTGGACGACTTTGAAGGAAAACCCATCTGATAAGCTGCTTAAGCTTTAGATATTCATTTAGAAAGTTTACAGCAGAAGTTGAGAAATGCTAAGAGCAGATATGAATACAGCCACACTAGACAGACTTCAGGTAACTTTATAGGCTTCTGTAAACATTTTAAGAGACCGCCAAGGATGTTTCAATATTGATATTTCACTTAATTTAACAGCTGGCTATTCAACTTACTATGGTCCAAGTAACGGAGACATTGCTGATTTAATCTCCACCAGTATTAAGACAGCGAACTCCATCTCTATTGTTTCAAGTAGAAAAGCTACTAGTTTATCTTGCACTATTTAAATCCTTAAATAAAATCAGTAGTACCTTAGCTCTGCTGGCCCAGACCAGCTTCGTTGCTATAATCACATTAGCTTTTTTTTGTATCGTACTTGTTTCAGATGACTTTAAAAAATGGTTACTTTTCTAGGGTATGAAAACATGGCAGTGTTATCCCATTACACAGGATGGGCAACACTAACATTGGGCTTTTTTTTGTATTGTGCACAATGGGTAAATCTACTAGAATGAATACAGGTTAATATTAATTATATAACTAAAGACACCATTGTGTTTTATCCAGGGAGGTCAGGCCTACAGTTTTACACTAATATATTTGATGCTGTGGGTACTAGGTTATCAGTAGAAATCATTTATAGAATTAACTAAGGCATTTGATGTGGTACTCCACACAACTGTCATTTCCATATTGACTGTGTAAGAGATCATTCTAATCAAAATGCAGTGAATTATTGAATCGTTAAAGAGCAGTAAATTATGTGTAAAAAATTAGGACACATTGAGTTAATTTCTTCAGAAAGCTGTACGCTAAGGTTCAGTGTTTGGGTGATTTTTGTGTAATGTCTTTATTTCTGCTATGCCAGTAGTCCAAAATTCTTCGATCTTCAAGTTTGCAAATGATGCAGAGATATCATGTGTAGGGTCTCCAGTCAAGGTTCAAAATAATTTACAATCCTATGTGGATAAGCTTTTAACATGATCAAGTAATTATGTGCTCTTCAATAACAGCAAATGCAAAGTTATGTGCTTAGAATGCTCAGATAACAAATGCCTATATATATATATATATATATATATATATACCACACACACACACACACACATATACACACTAAACCACATTCTGTTGGCCAAGTGCTCTGAATTCAAAGGTCTTGGGGTCTCAAAAAATAACCTGACACAGCTAAAACCTTAAAAAATGGACTGAATCATTTCACCTAATGGACACATTTAAATTGAAAAAGAGAAATCATTGTTTTCTCATCAAGATTATAAATTTAATATACAAACAAGAATAGACAAAGATATTTGTAATTCAGGATTTACAATAAAAAAATTACTAACTTCTCAGTAATTTCTGTCCTTTATCAGATCATAGCTCTCTAGTATTGAAATTACAACCTGACTTTAAACCATTAACTTTTTCTACTAGAATTCCATCATATATCACAAAAATTAAGGAATTTAAACCTTGATTATCAGAATTAGTCTTTCCTGGATATTAATTGTACGACAAACGTTAGTAATGATATGGGACTCCCTAAAAGGCCTATATGTTTGATAAAGTTTTTTAGTGGATATAAAAATAAAATAAAATAACAGGATTCTGAATTGCTAAGACAAACTAGAATTTTATCGGTTAAATCTGATAAACTCCAACACTCTCCATAAATTAAAAAGAAAATAGAAGAATTAATTAAAAAATGCAATGAAATTTTAACACACACAACTAATTTAGCTCTAGAAAAATAAAAATAAATTCTTTGGCATGTTCATCGTGCATACAGCTGCAGTAATCACAGATGGGTTTTCAGCCGTCAGGCGGTCCCTCGGTCGGCCGAATTCCAAAGTCTTGGTCCGGCGTCGGTTGTCATCGCATACTCTTCTGACGTCAGGAAGGCCAGAGTATATAAGACACAGCCGACGCCATGTTCTTCAGTCTTTTTTGCTGCGCGGTGCCCGAAGCAGAAGCAGTTCGCAAGTGCCGGTCGGCCAGCTCCTGAATTACGAAAATATTTGGAACCGAAGTCTTCATTAAAGCTAAGTACCCCGTTGGGGAATCTTTTCTTGCCTCAGACCGATGTCAGAAAAAGTTAATAATTGTATTTCTTGTGGGAAGCAAATACCGCATAAGGATTTCCATTCCCTTTGCATACCTTGTTTGGGCCCAGACCACGACGTCTCGGGCTGTCGCTTTGTCGCTACCTTCAATAAACGCACTATCAAGCGTCGGGCGGAGTTCGCCCAACACTTTTTTGGTAAAGCTTTTGACTATAAAATGTCGTTGGACACTCCGACTACCGTTTTATCCAAAAAACGCAAGGAAAAGGACCGACATGCGAGGCCCCGCGGTCTCCACCGACACCACGCCGAAACAGGCTCCACGTGGTCCGGTTCTCAGTGAGACGCCTTTGCAGTCCCTGACTACCGACGACACTCCTTCGGCGGTGTCTTCTGTACCCGAGACCGCTGGGTCATCGGCCCTTTCCCAGACTACAACCGAAGCCCGAGCTTATGTCGAGCCTACTAATGTGGACAGATCTACTTCCACCCATGGTATATTTAGGCCTTCATCCTCTTTTTCTATTAAGGCCTTTACTAAATCCAAAACAGCCAGGCATCACACTAGGCCTGCTGCTCAAGGCCCATCTCCTGGACCCATGCCTAAGAAACAGATGCTTAAAATGGCTGAGGATCTAATAACTCTTATCAGAGGTTCTCAGCCCCCTCCTGACAAGAGACCCAGAGTGGAGGAAGAATCCCCCTCTTCTGATCAGGGATCCATTTTATCAGAGCATTCTGATGCTGAGGAACACTCTTACTCCCCTTTTGAGGATTCAGATGCAGAGCAGTCTATTCCTTCTGTATCTCCCCCTGAGGATTTTTCTTTTGGGGGAAACCTTGCACACCTTGAGGGAACACTTCCATTGGGAAGGCCAAGACTTTTCAGACTCCAAGAAAAGACTTAGGAATTTCTTTGGCTACCTCAGCACAGACCTCTGGCTATTCCCCCTGTTTTGGAGGTACTGGATGATGTCTATTCGGAGGCTTGTTTTAATCCTGATTCACTGCCTCCTGCACCAGTTAAGCCTGATAGATATTACAGAGTACCCAGTTCTCACCAATTTCTCTACAAAGGCCATAATGCTGACCCTGAAACCATTTCACAAGGCCCTAAGGGAATAAAGGCCTCCACTGCCAAGAATCCACTTCCTGCAGAAAGGGAATCTAGATCTCTAGAAAGGTGGGGTAAGAAAGTTTATACCTCGCCACCCTAGCCATGAGGGCCCTAAACTGCCAGTTTCATATGATTAAATATCAACAGTTCCTGTTATCACAATTAAAACAAAATGTCTCAACCTGAACAACCAGATTTAAGAGTTACAGGATATGATGCATAGTGCAGAACAAGTAGGTAAACACACTTTACAATGTGGTTATGATGCCCTAGAGGCCTCCAGTAGAGCGGCTGCTACAGGATCAGTCATTCGCAGACATGCCTGGCTTAGGGAACAAAATCTGCCTGATCATGTGAAAGCAAAACTCCTTGATGCACCTTTACAAAAGGATGTTCTTTTTGGTACTAAATGCTGAGGATATATTACGAAAAATGGAAGAGAAAGCCAAATCTATGCAAACTGTCAAAGCTTTCTTACAGGTCCAGCCACCACGATTTAGCAGGAATTGGCCATCAAAAAACTGGTCCTTTCCAGCCACTGACAAGCCCCAAAGAGGCAGATACAGACGCGGAAGGGGCAGAGGGCAATCACAAGGGTCATATAGAGGCAGACAATGGCAATCTCCAGCACCAAGAGGTGGTGAAGACAGTGCACAGCAATACAGGAAGCAAACTCAATGACTCCCTCATTTCCATGCCAAGCAAGTTTCAGCTGGCAGCACCTTTGGGAGGAAAGCTAGCATTATTTGCAAGCAATTGGCATATTGTCACAACAGACAAATGGATACTGGACATTATAAACAGAGGCTACAAATTTCAATTTCACACTCTTCCAAAAATGAGAGGCATGCCAAACCTACCACAAAATCAAAGGGTAGAGGCACAACTGCAAATTTCAAAGCTCCTAAACATGAGGGCTATACAAAAGGTACCTACGCACCAACAAGGTCAAGGTTTTTATTCAAGACTTTTCCTGGTACCAAGAAAAGGAACCGACTGGAGACCCATTCTGGACTTATCCATCCTAAACACATTTCTACTGCACAAAATTCAAGATGCTCACATTACAGCAACTTCTTCCCATGCTGGGCAAGGAGTTTTGGCTGGTAACATTGGACCTCAAGGAGGCATACCTGCATGTCCCAATCAGACAAAGCTGCAGAAGATACCTCAGATTTCTTGCAGGTTCAATCCACTATCAATTCTCTGCATTGCCCTTTGGCTTATCTACTGCGCCCAGAGTATTCACCAAGTGCCTGGCATCAGTGATTGCCTATTGCAGACTTCAAGGGATACAAATTTACCCTTATCTGGACGACTGCCTGATCCAAGCGGACAGCAAACATATACTACTGGAACATCTGGCATATGTGACACGGTTACTGCTTTCTCTGGGATACACCATCAACAAGGAGAAATCAAAGCTAACACCTTCTCAGAAAATAACCTTCCTGGGTGCCAGCTTGGACACAAACACCCAGATGGCATACCTTACGCCAGAAAAACAAGGGCAATTATCTCAGTACTTCAAAATACTAGCAAAAGTACCAGGCTTACTGCAAGGAAAATCCTGCAGGCTCTGGGATTCATGGCATCTTGCATTCTTCTAATCCCGTGTGCAAAGCTGCATATGAGGAAACTTCAATGGTACCTAAAAAATCTATGGTCTCAACAGTCACAGCTTGGAAGCAATTATTCCAATAATTCCATGTCTACAAAAGGAATTCCTATGGTGGGCCCAAGCATGTCAAGTAAACACAGGCCTCCCATTCTGCAAGCCTCAAGCAAAACAAGTCATAACCACAGACGCCTCAGATTACGCCTGGGGGCGCACATGAAGGACAGGTGCATTCAGGGCAGATGGTCCCAAAAGGAAAAGTACCTTCACATCAATCAAAAAGAAATGCTGGCAGTAATAAATGCAATTACAGCTTTCAAGGACTTCCTGCATCCAGGACAATTGCTCATAAGAACAGACAACACCACAGTAATGTGGTACATAAACAAACAAGGAGGAACTCACTCATACCCCTTGTGCAGACTAGCCATGACTCTTTGGAGCTTGGCTCTGGAAAGACAAATCGAACTTCAAGCACAGTACTTGCCAGGCATGGAAAACACACTGGCAGACACTCTGAGCAGGAATATGACAGATCCACATGAATGGAAGCTACATCCACAGGTGTTTACAGAGATAGTCCAAGCGTGGGGGAGGCCAGAGATAGATCTTTTTGCCTCCCACAGAAACCATCAATTGAAAAGGTTTTGTTCAAGGACCTTCCATCCAAAGGCCTGGAAAGTGGACGCCCTTTCATTCAGTTGGACAACATGGACAGTTTATGCATTCCCACCTCTGCCTCTTCTGCCCAAAGTGCTTTTGAAAGCAAGAACAGACAAACTGAGGATGATACTGATTGCTCCAGACTGGCCAAGGCAACACTGGTATCCACTCCTGAGGAGCCTAACACATACTCCTCCCTGGTCCCTGCCTCTAATACCTCTTCTGCTGACGCAGAACAACTACAAAACCCTTCACAGCCAGCTGAAAACACTCAACCTCGCTGCATGGAAAATTCCTTAACACCACATCAAACTGTACTCTCCAAGGAGGTGCATGATGTCATTTTGGAGGCCAGAAGACCATCTACTAGAAAAGCTTACTCCGCAAAATGGAAGCAGTTTTGCTGTTGGAATGAGAAAAGAGGACAGGACCCTAGAAAATTGAACTTGCCTCAGGTTTTACAGTACCTAGCTGAACTACTGAGCAGTGGACTTTCATTTTCTTCAATCAAAATACACGCCTCAGCCATTTCTGCAGAATTCAACACGGATCCTCCTTTATTCTCACACCCGCTCTTACGACAGTTCCTCAGAGGGGCTAAGAATATAAGACCTCCAAGGAAACAACCAATACCAGCCTGGGACCTTAATTACATACTAGAAAATTAACATTGCCTCCTTTGAACCTGCTGCTTCAACAGATCTACAATATTTGTCCTGGAAAACAGCTTTCCTTCTGGCCATCACTTCAGCTCGTAGGGTTTCTGAACTACAGGCCCTCATGGCGGTGCAGCCCTTCCTCATCTTCCATCAGGACAGGGTTTCCCTTCGTACCAACCCATCTTTTATGCCTAAAGTGGTATCTAGGGTAGCCTTAAACCAAGCCATACACCTTCCTACCTTTTATCCTAACCCTCAAAACAAAGGGGAAAGGCTGCTTCACTCTTTAGACAACCATAGGCAGCTACGTTACTATTTGGACAGAACAAAGTCCTTCAGGAAATCAGACCAACTTTTTGTGTCCTATGCCGTAGGTGCTCCACGGAAACCAGTTACCAAACAGACCATTTCCAAGTGGATTGGCCACTGCATACGTTTTTGTTACTCCTATCATGGGAAACCTGTCCCTACTGGTATCAGATCTCACTCCACCAGGGCCACAACCACCTCTACAGCCTTCCTCAGAGGTGTGCCTACTAAGGATCTCTTGGAGGCAGCCTCTTGGAGTTCTGTACATACCTTCACAAAACACTACCACCTGCCCTTGTATTACAGAACAAGAGCAGGCTTTGCCACTGCCGTTTTGCAGGGCATTCTGGCTCAACCCAGTTCCTCATAGTACCTACCACCCTATGCATAGCTTTGGGACTCTACCCATCTGTGATTACTGCAGCTGTATGCACGATGAACATAGTACAGTTTTGTACCTACCATAAATGTAGATGTTCGAGTGCTAATACAGCTGCAGTACAGGTTTCCCTCCCTCCTTCCCCACTTGGTAAAGGCATAGGGCCTATCAACCTCTTCATACCACTTGACTGGGTTATCCTGCCATGTTTTATTTGCTTGCTTACATTGTTTTGCTTTACATTGCATTGCTTGCATATGCAGATTAGCTTTATTTATGTATTGCCTTCCTTTTGGGGGCACCTGACATCTGGGGCAAGAAAGACTGAAGAACATAGCGTCGGCTGTGTCTTATATACTCTGGCCTTCCTGACGTCAGAAGAGTATGCGACGACAACCGACGCCGGACCAAGACTTTGGAATTCGGCCGACCGAGGGACCGCCTGACGGCTGAAAACCCATCTGTGATTACTGCAGCTGTATTAGCACTCGAACATCTACATTTATGGTAGGTACAAAACTGTACTTTCTTCTCCAAGACATCTACATAACTTACCTGCAAGGGTCAAAATACATTCTAAAAATAATAACATATATCATGGAAATATGAGGAAAAAAGCATCAGACATAGGAAGATATTCTTGATGCATTTAGATACCATTACAAGGAGCACTTTAAAAATGTAAAATTACATATTGATCAAATAAACCTGGATAAAACTTTAACCAACATAAAAAATTCCAGATGAGCTAAAATTAAAATTACAAAAAACAATTTCTTATAAGGAAATAACTGATAGGATAAAAGAAAGTAAAACCTAATAAAGTTCCAGGAATATATAGCATAATTAGAGAAATATATAAACATTCCCATATCCATAATCTTTCTTTCATAAAACATTAGAAATTCCATCACAAACAATTCACTTTCTTAGAAATGCTCTTTAATTACACCAGTACTAAAAGAAAGTAAAGATCCAAGTATTTGTACCTCATATAGACCAGTATCATTATTAAATAACTATTATAAGATTTGTCAGTTTTTGCAAATAGAATGAAAATTTCATTATCTACAATAATAAATAATGATCAGAGTTTATACACAATAGACATACCCATGACAATATTAAGAAGATAATTACTGTTATTGATTACTTATAGAAAAACAAGAAACACTGATAATAGGATTAGACATAGAGCTTTTGTTTCTTTAAATTGGGAAAACCTGTTCAAAATTGTAGATTTATTTGAATTCCCTTATTCCTTTGTACACCTTGTAAAGAATATATATATAAAAGTAATATAGCTTGTGTTAAATTGGTTCCTTTCACCTTGGAATCTTTTTCTTTAACAAAGAGCACTAAGCAAGGTTGTCCCTTGTCACCAATTCTATTTGCACTGGCTATCAAAATTCTTGCAGAATTAATCCGTAACAATTCAAAAATAAGGGAGGGGTGTGGATATATAGGTTCATAGGTTCATACTAGGCTATCTGCCCTAGGGCATTTATAAGCCTAGCCAGAGTATGTTTGGCTTTCGCCACCCATTTTAAATTAATTTTGCTATGCCCTTTTTCGAGGTTAGTATACTGTGCCTCTGTCTAACAGTGACACAGAAGTGATACCCGGGGTAAACCTATGATCTCCCATCCACTCATCAAGATTCCTCTTGAAGAGAGTCAATGAGGGACTCTGCCTAACCTGGACTGGGATTTTATTCCATAGTGAAGGGAGCCTCTGAGTTATGAATCTGTCCCTCCAGCATGTCCTATTTATTTCAGTGCTGAGGTTCAAGTCTCGAGCGTGTAGCTCGATGGGATTTGGATTTTTGAGGTGCAGCATGTCCCTTAATTCGGGTTGGACATGGCCTTATAACGTCAGGCACAGGTCACCTCTGAGCAGGCGGTATGCCACTGAGTAGAGCTGGAGTTTCTTTAACCGGTAGCATATGGCATCTGTTTGAGCCCTTTGATCCTCTTGGTGAGGTACTTTTGGGGTCTTTCCAGTTGCTGCAGGTGTTTGGTAAGATACATCCCAAAAGGGCATTGTACTGATTATGGGCCTGATGAGGGATGAGTAAAGAGGCACGATGACCTCTCCTAATCTAGATGTGAATCCCTTCATGATTAGGTGGGCTATATAAAATGTTTTTCTAACCACTTTGGCCACGTGGTTGTCAAATGAGAGATTGCTATCAACTTGGGTCCCCAGGTCCCTAATGACTTCTTCTGTACTTAATGGATTACCACCTATGTGGTAATTTGTGGGCACTTTGTTTTGCCAAAGGGATGACTATACACTTTTGGCATTTAGCTTGAGACCATGGCTCTGGCACCAGTTGTCTGTTTCTATGAGGCCCTTTTGGAGGATGCTTGTGTCGGCTGGAGAGTCGATTATGGCCCAGTTTGCAGTCATCTGCGAACTTGGTCAGCCACAGTCCTTCCGTGTTGGCCTGTACCTCCGAAAAATATATACCAAACAAGAGAGGTCCCAGGACTGAGCCTTGTGGGACGCCACTTGTAACTGGTTTGGAGTCTGACATGGCTCCAGCAATTCTAACCATGTGGGTTCTGTCCTTGAGCCAGTTTGCAACCCATCTAGTGACATAGGGGTTTATATTTAAGCTGGTGAGCTTATCTATAATGCCTGAGTGGGGTATTGTATCGAAGGCTTTTGCGAGGTCCAGATAGGCTGTGTGGACCACCTTCCCTTCGTCAATGGCCTTGGTGACTGTTTCAAAAAAGTCAACCAGGTTTAAGAGGCAGGATCTGCCCTTAACAAAGCCAAACTGGGTAGGATCCAGTGTCTTTAGGTCCCCAATATCTTTATTTATGAGGTCCATGATGATCCTTTCCATAGCTTTGCAGACCAAGCTAGTCAGGCTTATGGGGCGATAGTTTCCAGGGTCCGTTGAGGCACCACCTTTGTGGAGAGGGACCACTGTTGCTGTACGCCACTCTTTGGGTACATATCCTGTAGTAAGGCTGAGATTGAACAGTAGTTTTATGTTTGGGTTTAGCTCTTCTTGGAGTTCATGTAGGACGAGCCTGGGACACCGTCTGGTCCCATTGATGCTGTGTTTTTTGCTTTGGAGAGGGCAGCTCTCACCTGAGCATCTGAGATGTGAGGGGGGGCAGCACTCTGCTGGGATAGACATTTGCCCTTTTGGTGGGGTGGGGAGAAGTTTGCGCTGAACCTGTCAGCTAGGATGTTGGCAATGTCTGTGGGATCAGTGTATTTTTGTCATTTTGGACTAATTCTGAGCATATCTGGGAATTCCCACCCAGGTTCCTAACATAACTAAAGAAAGCCTTGTGATTATCTTTAGTGTCCTGTGCAATTTTTCTCTCGAAGCTGGCCTTTGACGATTTTATGAGTGCCCTTAGTTTTTGCTAATACTGATCAGAGATGCCTTCCCTTTTGGGATTTTGCTCTATCATGTAGTAGCTTCCTCCTTTATTGTATAGTTTGTTTATGGCTGGGGTCCACCAGACAGGTCGACTGCCTTTGGAGGATTGGGTCTTAGTTTTATTTGGGATTGCATGATCCATGCATTCCTGAAGGTGTTCATAGAATGCATTTATAAAGGATTCTGCGGTCTGGGCCGTATTTTCCACAGGGCCGGCGGCTTTGAAGGATTCCACCTCGGTTTTGAGGAGTGTGAAATTTGCTTTAGAGAAGTTTTTCACTGTGGTTTTCTGGGCAGGGGGTGGGGTCGGGATGTGAATATCCAATGAGATCAGTTTATGGTCTGATTTTACCAGTGAGGGATACACTTCTGGTCTGGAGCATAGAGTCCCCATGTTGGTGATGATCAGGTCCAGTATGTTTTCCCCTCTTGTGGGAGTGGTAACAAGTTGTTCCATAGCATTTGAGTTTATGAATTCTAGGAACCTTTGGGCAAGAGTGTTGGAGCTAGAGTAATGCTACCAATCTATGTTTGGGTAGTTGAAGTCGCCCAGTATAATGGTGTTTGGAGAGACCTTCATATTTTCCAGTGTTTTCAGGAAGGCCGAGTGGGGTTCCTGGGTTTGGGAGGGTGGTCTGTAGCAGGCTATAAACTGGAAGGCAGTTTTACCCACTGTTAGTTGCACATGGATAGTCTCTGATGCTTCGTGCTTTGCCACCAACCTGGAGGTGTGGGTATCTTTGATGAATATCGATACTCCCCCTCCTTTTGTGGTTCGGTCCAAGTTTTGGGGCGAAAAGCATGGTATGAGGTATAACCTGGTAGTGCTGGGGTGCTCTCGAGTCCTGAACCAGGTTTCTGTTACTGCACAGATATCGATGTTCTCCATGCTCAGGACAGCTTCGACCAGGTGCATCTTGAGGTTTAGACTTCTAGTGTTGAGTAGCATTACTCTTAGTTTCTTATCCCTTGTGATACCTATGGAGGTGGGTTTGTCTTTTGAGCCTTGCCTAAAAGGCACTATGGGGTAGCAAGAGCCTTTGCCAATATCCGAAAGCCCAGGGTGACAGGTGCAAGCCGTCCCTAGCAAAGCATCGTGGCTTGTCGTGCATATCATCCCAAGCTGACAGGCATTGGATCCCCTTTGAATGACACCAATACTTAAGCCAATTGTTGAAACTGATCATCTTGTCTTCATATTGTGGCATCATTCTTGGTGAGGGTAAGATGCTACTCAAGGTCAGGGTCATACCGGCCTGGGCTACATGCCCAGAGAGCTCCTCTGTCTCTTTTCATGTAGTCCAGGGAGGTACGTCTCAGGTCATTCACACCAGCATGGACAATGACTGAGTCATATTTGTACTTGCCTTGGAGTGACCTGAGTGCTTGTGTTATGTGGCGGATCCTAGCACCCGATAGGCAGCTCATGTGACCTTCTCCTTGTTCAGCCTGGTGAGTGGGACGTCAGTGTGCCTGATGATAGAGTCACCTATTACAAGTGTATCAGGTGTGTTGTTTAGCCTTAAGGGCTGTGACTGTTCGGCACACTGGCTTTGTGAGCTATGTGTTGCATGTGTTTTGTTTTGGGGTAGCGGTTGCTTGGGTGTCTGCTTTGGAGGTCTTTGCTGCTTAGGCAGATTTTTATTTAGAGCCTCCAAGTATGTTTTTGTGTGTTTGTGTTTGGTTTGCTGTCGTGGTAGGTCTATGTGAGACTGGAATTGTAGTGAGTGTGGTTTCCTTCTCCTCCTGACTGGTTACGCCAGTACTGAGTTGAGAGAGCTTAGCCTCCAGTTTGGCTATATGGTTGCATCTCTCACATGTGTTGGAATTTGTTGGGAGGAGGAGAGGGTTGTCTGTGTACATTAGGCAGTTGTAACATTGCCTCAAGATTCCCAGGTTCACCAGCTGGACCGGAGAGGAGATTGACAACTGACCTTTGGACATGCTAGAATAGTATTGGGAATTCCTTTATAATTGAAAAAAAAGGGCCAATGGGGAACAAGTTACTCAAGGGAGTTTGTGAGGGTGTAGTGCTTTTAATTTTTTTAGTGCTGACTTATATAATTGCTTTAGTGAGCAAGTGCTAGGCTTTAGCATAGGAATAGGGTGTTTATTATGAGAACTAGATTAGTTCCAAGGCTCAAACCCAAATAAGCTGCTCGATGAAGCGCTATGCACAAAATCACGCAAAGCCGTGCTACAGTGGGTTTTATACAGGCGGACTTGAAAGAGCTAGAAATTGGCCCAAAACAGCCAACAGACTACCAGATTCCTGTGCTGGGAACACTCCTCCAGGGACAGATAGCCTGCTCCAAGCTCCCACTGCCACTGGTGAACAAAGAAGCCTCCCTCTATCCAAGAAAGGAAATGGCAACACAGGAACTTTCCAAAGTCCAGAATACAGCAAAGCCTGTATTTGGACTACTCTAGGTCAGGAAAGATGGGAAACAAGGATAACTTTTTTTTTTTTTTTTGCAACAAACAGCAGGAAATTGCAATAAATATGTAACACAGGCTAGCGACTTGAGTGTGTAGCCTCAACAAGTAAATGCAACAAACAGGACAAACTTTAAAAGTGCAGGTGCAAAAACAACTTTAGACAGTTTAAAACAGTTCAAGAAGAGAAATATTTGCAGTTTAGCTAGATCGGACAGTCGCCCAGGTAGTAGCAGGAAAAACACTTTTATCAGGTTAGCAGTCGCTCTTTTAGCCTCTCTGCTGCTAGCACCACTCTGCAGGACCACGAGGAGCTTGGCTGAGTAGTAACAAGCGCAAAAACCTCGCCAAAGCGGGTTTTATACAGGGGGATTTGAAAGAGCTAGAAATTGGTCCAAAATGGCCAATAGACTACCAGATTCTTGTGCTGGGAACACTCCTCCAGGGATAGATAGGCTGCTCTAAGTTCCCCACTGCCACTGGTGAACAAAGAAACCATCCTCTATCCAAGAAAGGAAATGGACAACACAGGAAATTTCCAAAAGTCCAGAATACAGCAAAGCCTGTATTTGGACTACTCTAGGTCAGGAAAGACGGGAAACAAGGATAATAATTTTTTTTTTTTGTTTTTCTTTTTTTCAACAAATAGCAGGAAAATGCAGTAAATATGTGACACAGGCTAGCGTACTTGAGTGTGTAGCCTCAACAGGTAAGTGCAAAAAACAGGACAAACTTTAAATTACAAGCGCAAAAGTGCGCTAAAGCTGGCTTTAAAGCAGGGGGTTAGAAAGAGATAGGAAATGGCCCATAAGCTACAGGTCACTGGGCTGGAACCACTCCTCAAGGGACAGATAGGCTGCTCAGAGCTCCCACTCTCACTGGTGAACAAAGAAGCTTCCTCCTATCCAAATAAGGATATGGGCAACACAGGAACTATGACACAGCCCAGAGATCAGCAATACCTGAAGACTGGACTATTCTAGTTCAGTAAAGGCAGAAAACAAGGAATTTTTTTTTTTTTTTTTTCTTACAAAGTAGTAGAAATTAGGTACAGAAACACAGTAAATGCTTTGACTAGCACACTTGAGTGTGTAGCCTACCAATTAAACTAAGCAAAAACAAACTTTAAAAGTGCAAAAAAACTCAGAAATAAAGGCAGAAATGCAATAAGACAACTTTACAGAGCTTATTTAGTAAAAGAAACAGAAAAGTCTATATATGCAGAAAAGCAGCTAAAACACACAAACACTTCAGATGCAGTGCAACCTAGAGCACTTGAGTTGTAGCAATATTAAGGCTATTACAGTTATAATAAATGCCCTGAAATATACTGTATAATTCCAAAATGTTTGAGAAGCACAGTCAGAACACAAGGAGGTTCAGGCGAAAGCCTACAGCCAGCAAGCACTACAGACACTAGTTTTTTAAACAGATAAGGATTTGTTAAGATACAGAATAGACAAAGTGCTATATATATATATATTAAATTTTAAAAACAGTAATCTGTAAAAATAATCAAAAAAAAAAGCAAGATACTTATATGTTCAGCTCAGTTGCAGTCAACAACTTATTTTCTAGTCTGCACTGTGTGTAAAGACAGAAACCCTTTCAAAGTTAGGGCTTAAATACCAAAACAGCTTTTCAGAACACAAAGGAACCAGGCCCC
>NC_056737.1:1333246899-1333285843 GCF_019279795.1 Protopterus annectens
TACAGACTTTTTTTAAAAACCAAAAAAAGGGGGCTGTGGTCCCAGTCCAAATTCAATTGGTCCCCAAGGGTTAGCCCCCTCCTGATTTTTTTGGCAGGGACCAGGTCTGGTAGAACTTGCTAAAGCCAAAAAAAAAAACCTGTGGGTCCCAGCCACATCCCCAGTTGCCTCCTGAGCTGTCTTAACACACATGATGTCAGGACCATTTGAGGCACTCTTCAATTACAGCCTTGAAACAAGCTATGTTCCAAGGAAATGGAGGACTAAAACAGTCCTTCACCTCCACAGGGGTGGACAATCAACCAACCTTGGGAACTACAGAGCCATCAGTCTAACAAGCCTAATATGCAAAGCCATGGAATGAATTAAGAAAGGTAAGGATATCGGCAACATACAGATACTGGATCCATCACGTTTTGGTTTTGTTAAGGGAAGGCCATGCCTACTAAATCTGGTAGAATTGCTTGAGAAGGTTACCAAGGCAATAGACAATGTTAAAATGGTGCATACTACATATCTTGACCTGGTCAAGGTATTGGATACAGTACCCCAGTCCAGCATTGTTGACCAGCTCTCTAAGCTAGGCATAAATCCGTACACAACTCACTGGATTGCCAGCTGGCTCACAGATGGGACCCAAGAAGTCATGATTGGTGAGACTACCTCCACCATCGGACCATTGGTGTACCCCAAGGCTCCTTGTTGAGCCTACTATTAGCCTTGACTTCTGATAAGTATATGCCAAACATTCAAGGCATCTGGCTCACCAGGTTTGAAGATCACTGTAAATTAGGTGCTATTATAGATTCTCCCCAAGACACCAACGTCTTGCAGGAGGGATGTAATGAGATCCTATCTCGCCTACATTCATAACTGATGGGCTCGGAGCCGATCCATCGGCTCCGACTCGGCCAACTAGTACACTAGAACGAAGTCTCTTATTGGCTGGGCTACCCTCTATCCCAGGATGCACCACACCTGCTTCCCCAGATCTCGTTTGCCGCTTTACAAGCTGGACGTGGTCTCGACTTGGCTGGAGCTAAGTGGTTTCTTTTACCTTTTACTGGTCTTTGACCTTGGGGTTTTCTTCTGAATTTGATAAAAACAGCTGTTTTAACAGCTATTCTCTGTATTTTGTGTGTTTGATAACTTTTTGTGTGTGAAGTGATTTACTGATACTTCTATTTCGCTGTCGGGCAAGGCCCGTTTAAGTTAGAGGGCCTTTGCCCTACCTTTGAAAGTCTGTGTCTTTATTTATTCTCCGGGCAAAGCCCGTTTAAGTTAGAGGGCCTTTGCCCGTTGTTGTTGTTGTTGTTGTTGTTGTGCGTGCTTACTGTGTTTCTCTTGTGAGGTAATTCTCCCTCTCAAGAGCTCGTGCCTGTTTTCTCGCGCTCTATAGTTGGCGCTAGTTTTCTGATATTAGACACTGCTTCTCTTACTGTACAATATGTCTAAAGAGCAAAAGTCAGGATTTAAAAAATGCACTCGGTGCAATTACAAAATGTCTATTACAGACAGTCACTCGATATGCGTGTATTGTTTAGGGCCTAAACATCTACAGGAGACATGTAGTGTATGTCATGCTTTCTCCTCTAGGGTTCTTCAAGAGCGCAAAAATAAACTGATCTTGAAGGGTCTTAAGCCCTCTTTCGAGGAAGCTTTGGATTCTCCTGTTACCTCTAAAAAGAAAAGATCGTCGGCTCCGACAAGTCCGTCGGAACCGACTGCTAAAAAGCATAAGTCGACCTCTTCTTCCTCGGCTCCACTGACTTCTGGGCCGAGGGTCGAAGGGTCTGCCTCGATGCCTCTTTCCTCGGCTCCATTAGTTTCGGAGCCGCAGGTTGGAGTATCGAGGCGAATCACCTCCATCGGTTCCAATGGTTTCGGAGCCGGTGGAGGTGTGCAGCTCAGACTCTTCCCCCTCGGCTCCAAAGAAAGCTCCTTCGGCACCGATGGTTGTCCATGCTGTGGTGGAACCGGCGCCGATAGCGTTGGAGCCTTTTCGGAGCCGGTCCCCTACACTCTCGGAGCCGAGAGGAAAGTCTTCTCGTCCTTTGTCTACCTCCTCTAAATCCTCAAAACTGTCTGATTCGGATTTGGATAGGGTGATTCAGAGGCTTTTCCAGTCTCCAGTTTTTGCTCAAATGGTCTCGGCTCCGGCCCAGTTGGCTTCGGAGCCGATCCCCCCCCTCCGAAACATTCGATTCCTCCTCCAACCTCCTTGGAGCCGTTGGAGTCGGTGATGGTGGAGCAATGCGGAGCCGTACGGTCGGAGCCGAGACCCCTTCGAGGTCTATCAGCACCGACTATGGTTCCTACCCTGTCCTCGGGTTCAGGGTTTGGTACTGGGACTTCCTCAGCCGGGCCCGAGGGGAACACTTTGGGACTGGGTGCCTCGGTGCCTAGTCTTCCCCTCGGAGCAGCGGCTGCCGGAATTCCCAGTGCCATCGTGGCCTCTAGACCAGTGATCTCCATGGAGTCTGGAGGTCCGGCCTTTGAGGAGCCATGAGGGCGCGCTGGCCATGCCCTTGCCGGCTCAGCAGGCTTCCACCTCACCGTCCCTAGACCTGGAGATTGGTGCTTCTGTGTTGCAGTCCCTGGCAGCGGGGCCCCAGGGCCTGAGGATACCCCCATCGTTCCTTCTTCGGGGTCCGTCCGAAACTGCTTCGGACGAGCCCCCACGGAAGAAAGTAAGAAGGAAGCACGTGGACTCCCAAGATGAGTCTGTTACATCGGATACTGACCTCGATGGCGGAAGGGTCCCCCAAATCATCTTGGATGATATCTCTTCTCAGATATCCTTGAGATTCTGAGACAGAGAGGAGATTGGCAGGCCAAAACCCCTTCCGCTGAGAGTCAGTCTTCCTCAAGGCCTTGGGGCCCAGCCTCCGCCTCCTGGGTGTCTCCGCCCTTGATGAACTCCTTGATTTGGTTTCTCGGAGGGCTTGGGAACACCCTGATTCTGTGGAACCGGTGCCTGCGAGACCTAATAAATTTCTTTCAGCCCCAGAAGGAATTTCTGGCAAAGGTGTTTCCGTAGATGCTATGGTGGTGGCTTCTGCCACACAGCAGGACGTGGCAGAGGCTTCAGCGTCTATCCACCCTCCTAATAAGGATTCCAGGAGCATGGATAGGTGCGGAAGCGTACCCTTTCTTCAGCGGCCTTTACCTTCACGGTCGCTGAACTATTTATGTCATTTTACCAGGCTCCAAAGGGACCTCCTTAAAGAGCTAAGTGACTCCCTCACTGGTAATCTACCTGAGGCGCTAGCCCCTACTGTTGGCCAGATGACTACCTTGTTTTCCATCGTAACTCGTCCATGAGGCTCATTTCAGTATGCGGCCGAAGGCGAGTAGAACAGGGAACAGGCGTTGCCCTCAGGAGATCGCCTGGTTGCAGCTTGTGTTCATTCGCGGAGGCCTTCAAGTCTTCCTTCGCCCCTTTGATGTGTCATCTTTGTTTGGACCCAAGGTGAAGGACACACTAACTCGGTGCGAGCAGGAGGGCAAGACCTTGACTGCCGTTGGGGCCCGCTTTTCCGCTCCCTCTAGGCCTTACCCCAAGGTCCAGAGAGGAGGGAAAATGTGGTTCAGAAAAACTCAGAGGTCTTTCCCTACTCCACCCAGTGATCCCCCCTCCAGAGGCAGGGGGGGGGATTCAGGAAGACGCCGCCCCAGAGGTGGCAGAGGCCCCCGTAATTCTGGAGACCGCGATTCCTTTCGTGGTTCTTCCTACACTCAGCGTCCCTGAGTTGTTGCCCGACTGTGCAGCTCGAGCCAGTCGGGGTCGTTCTTGGAACACCCACAAGCTTGGGAATCTATAACCAGCGATCAGTGGGTGCTTCGGATTATTACCGGAGGCTATCTCATCCCTTCATCAAGCCCCCTTCCCTTAAAAATCCCGGACGTGCCACCCAGTCAGCGGGATCAGGCAGCAATAGAGATTTCAAAGCTGCTAGAAAAGGAGTCATCCAGCCTGTCCCCACCGACCAGATCGGATCAGGAACTTACTCAAGATTATTTTGGTGCCAAAAGACAGGGGACTTCAGGCCCATTTTGGACCACAGTTCATTGAATCGTTTTGTGGAAAAGTCCAAATTCCGAATGGTCACCCTTCAATCCATTCTTCCACTGCTGGAGAAGGATGCATGGATGTGCTCCATAGATCTTCAGGACGCTTACTATCACATTCTGATAGCTCAAGAGTCCAGGAGACACTTACGCTTCCGGGAGTCAGTCATTTCCAGTTCAGAGCACTGCCCTTTGGTCTCACCACAGCCCCCAGGGTGTTCACCAAGTGTCTGGCAGTGGTGACTGCTCACCTGAGGAGTCTAGGATTCCAAGTGTTTCCATATCTAGACGACTGGCTCCTTAGTGCCACCTCCGAGCATCTACTATTTCAGGCGCTCAATGCCACGTTCACCTTAGGCCGTTTCTTGGGAATTACGTTCAATTGGCAAAAATCTGTACTACAGCCATCTCAGCGTATTACTTTTATAGGCGCAGACTTGGATACAAAAAGGATGCGCGCCTTCTTACCGGCAGCAAGAATTCAGGTTCTGCAAAACCAAGTCAAATCCTGTCTCCCCCTATCAAGAGCTCCAGCCCATCTGATCCTACAACTGTTGGGCTCGATGGCGTCAACTATACTCCTAGTCCCCTTAGCCAGACTCCACATGCGAATTTTGCAATGGCTCCTATCGGTTCAATGGTACTATCAGGAACTCCCCTTGAACCATTTAGTCATGATCACGGAGAGTTGCCGTCGGGATCTGCGTTGGTGGCTCCTCCAATCCAATCTCGACCAGGGGCGACCCTTTATTCCTCAATCTCCCGTTGCCACTGTGACCACGGACGCCTCCCAGGTAGGGTGGGGGGGTCATTACCTGGACAGGTCGCAACTCCAGGAAACGCATTTGCATATCAATATCCTGGAGATGAGAGCGGTACTCTTTGGTACTACAAGCTCTCCATCACGCTCTCCCGCAAGGTCCGATTGCTATCCTATCCGACAACATGTCGGTGGTTTGGTATATAAACAAGCAAGGTGGAACCAGGTCTTACCCACTGTGCAGAGAAGCCATGAGACTTTGGCACTGGGCGGTAGCTACCAACCGCTTTCTAATGGCAACGCACATACCGGGGAAATCCAATGTGATTGCAGACAGATTAAGCAGGACCATTCTGTTACCCCACGAGTGGTCCCTCAACCAAAGAGTGGCTGCGAAAATCTTCGCCAAATGGGGCCTCCCTTGCTGCGACTTGTTTGCCAGCCCCCACAATGCAGTGCAGGAGTTCTTCACGCTGATCCTCTCAGGGACAGAGTCCCAGGGACGCTCTGACCCACATTTGGCCCCCCGGTCTTCTTTATGCCTTCCCTCCGGTTCCCCTCCTACCGAGGGTGATACAGAAGGCCATTTACCTGGAGAGCGAGATGATTTTGATTGCTCCGGACTGGCCTCGACAGGTTTGGTTTCCCTTCCCACAGAGGCATGCGGTAGAAGGTCCATGGTTTTGGACCCAGTGCGGACCTGTTGACTCATCAGTCAGGACGGTTTCACCCGTCTCTCAGGTCATTGAGGTTGGCGGCATGGTTACTCCGCTTCCATCCTTAGTCGAGACAATTCCCTTTCTCCGGAGGTGATCCACATATTGTCTTCTTCTCATAAACCTTCCACTGTCAAACTCTATTCCAGCAAATGGAAAAGGTTTGCCTTCTGGGCTCAACAACGAGGTATAGACCCCCTTACTGCCCCAGTATCGGAGGTTTTGAATTTCTTGGCCTCTCTCTTTCAGTTGGGCTCTTCAGTTTCCACGATTAAGGTTCAGCTAGCGGCTATCTCTAATTTTCATGCTTCTTTTAAACCTTCATTGATGTCTCACAAACTTTGTAAGTCTTTCCTTAAAGGAGCATGGCTCCTTAGGCCTCCAATATCTCACCCTGTTCCCCCTTGGGACCTAAATATGGTTCTTGCTGCCTTAACTGCCCGCCCTTTCGAACCAGCTGCTACCTGCGATTTGAAATTTCTGTCCTGGAAAACTGCCTTTTTAGTGGCCATAACTTGACCAGGCGGGTTTCAGAACTTCAAACTCTTTGTTCTGATCCTCCCTATTTGATATTTCACAAACATAGAGTGTCCCTGAAATTAAATCCCTCCTTTTTACCAAAGGTAGCTTCTTCTTTCTGTATTCAACAGACTATAGAGCTCCCTGTATTTTTTCCAGAGTTTTCTAACAACGCAGAATATACTTTTCATCAATTGGACGTCCATAGACAACTGCGTTTTTATTTGAATAGAACCGCTCAGGCGAAATCAAATCAACTGTTTGTTTCCTTTGCAATAAACAAATTGGGTCAACCAGTAGCTAAAACCTCCATAGCTAAATGGATTAAAGATTGCATCTCTTTCATTTATTCACAGGCTAACAAAGAGCTTCCCTTTCCAGTCAAGGCTCATTCTACCAGGGCAATGGCTACTTCTGTAGCTTTTCACTCCAAATTATCAATAGATGATATTTGTGTTGCGGCTACCTGGACTTCTCCGCACACTTTCATTTCTCATTACAAATTAGATGTGGTTTCTCGAGGCAGGGCTTCCTTTGGTTCCACAGTTCTCAGGAGTGTTTTCCAATGAGCCACCTGGGATTTAGGTGCTAGGGCGCTGTCCCATCAGTTATGAATGTAGGCGAGATAGGATCCCATTACATCTTTTAGTTATGTACTTACCATAACCCGGATGTATGGGATCCATCTCGCCATTCATCTGTCTCCACCCTCCTTCCCCCTTCCATTGGGATTTAGAGGAGATGTAGTTCCATTTGGAGATCTTCTCTTGAAGAACTTTAGTTGGTTGTAGTGACTACTATTTTTTCTGTGTTTGCATGTATGTATGAAAGCGAACAAACAAGATCTGGGGAAGCAGGTGTGGTGCATCCTGGGATAGAGGGTAGCCCAGCCAATAAGAGACTTCGTTCTAGTGTACTAGTTGGCCGAGTCGGAGCCGATGGATCGGCTCCGAGCCCATCAGTTATGAATGTAGGCGAGATGGATCCCATACATCCGAAGTTATGGTAAGTACATAACTAAAAGTTTAATACAGACAAATGACTGGTGCCAATGCCCTTGGGGAAACTGTTAACCTAGGCTAATTACTGCATTGATAAAAGCTCCCCTAAATGCTTTCGACTTGTGTTCCTAGATCCCTTAGGAATGGGTCAACAATCTGCCCTTTGACTAACGCATTGCTACGATAGTAAGAAGGGCATTGTGTCGCCAGGCTTTTAGGTAAGGATATGGAATCCAGTTCCAAGAAAGTTTATAGTACTACTCTACTCAGCCCTTGTCAGACCTGCCATTGAGTACAGTGCTCCCTTTTAACATGTACCTAACCAGACACTTGCAACAGCTGGAACACCCACAAAGGTTTCTCACAAGGGGAATTCAGGGCATGAATACCCTGTCCTACACTGATCACCTAAATGTTTTGTGTCTCTATTTTGTGCCCTGCAGGCTGCTGATGGGGATCTTTTGCCTGGTTTACAGAGCTTCCTCAGATCTGGCCGTGATGGATCTGTTGCACATGAGCAGAGCAAACGGCACCAGAAACGCAAATACTAAATCCCAGGGATCTGAACTTCACTTGTGACATAAACAGAATGTGATGGAGACAGACATGTCCCAGGGGATCCCCACAATATGGTATAGGCTCCTCATCCATGTAAAACAGAGTTCATCCCTGACCCTGTTTAAGCAAAACCTTGACAGTTGGATGGGAAATCGTAAATGCATCCCCAGTCTTGCCTGTATGTCCCTTAGGGACAGAGGCCATCAGTAAGAAAATTATTATCCTGATAACACCCACCCACAAATCCTTAGTTACCTACCTAGTAACGTGTACCTCCATAGACATCCATGATATTTGGGGGACAAATGGTTTGGAGTATGTGGCTATTCTTGTATTGGCCTTGGTCATTGGTCTAGTAATAACCTATGACTAAGTATTATAGACAGATGCTGTATTTCTTCCATTGGATTCTTCTGCTATGCAGCATTTGTCTGTAATGTTTGACTACCTGCGACCACTGCACCATGATACAACCTGCTCTCTCCAATGTTAAGTAACATCCAACTTAAAGGAAAATTCTGCCTTAGAACTAAAAAGAAAATATATTTTTTCAGTCTCTCTTCTGAGTTATTTTAACATCTCATAATCACTGTGAGGTGGAATATCCGCTGTGGTGCAGCAGTAGCATTGTTGCCTCACAGCAAGAGGTTCTCCTGTTCGATTCTCAGCTAGTGTGCAGGGAGTGCCTTCTGTGTGGAGTCTGCATGTCCTCCCTGCAGGTTGAGTGGCGTTCCGAAAGACATGAGTGAATGGGCGTGCCTTTGTTGAAGGTTGGGCGTCGATCTGGCAACTTGGCACCGTGAAAATCTACTGCCAATCATTAGCGGATCGGAGTTCCGCTGTGGCGACCGAAAAGCCGAAAGACAACAACATAATCACTCTGACTGCTTCGTATAGAATTTTAAGATATTTTCTGCAAAGTGTCTGTCAGTGGGGCTTGACTTATCAATGTGATCTTATTTTTCTTCAATCCTTTCTCTTTCCCATGATCTGTATCCAGTCTGCTTTATATGAGTCATGCTAGACCTAAGGAAGCAGTGGTGTATTCCCATTCCATTGACCTGTGATAGGATTAGTGTCAGTTGCCGTTATCTTGTATGCTGTCTGAAACAGGACTGCTTCTTTTATTTCTTGAATGGCCCTCATTTGTGTCTCGGGGCTTGTTTTATAGTATACTAAGGAATTGTACAACTGCAACCAGAACAGTTGCTGCATTGCAGGCCTTTGTTCAAAGTATCTTTTTGTTTTGTAATCAAAGATGAATTGACAGCCCATGCCCAACACTTTGGTAAATGTGCATATACTTCACAACAATTGCAAGAAAAATATTTTCTGACTTTCCACTAAATGTCACAGACATCTTTTGATATTACATGTGAAGGCTGCCAGCCTAGCTAGATAGAATTATTTACAAAATTCTGTGTTCTTGTAAATATGAATATGATCCACAGGCTTGTTTGACAAATGTAAAGAAAACTGTGTATGTTCTGAGCTTCAGGAAGGTAACCACAGTGCACCCTGTTAGAAGAAAGCTGATAAGTGAAGCATTTTGTGACTGTTTTGAGCTCAAGCTCGGAGACAGGATGTCTGGACCAGCAAATGTTTTCTGTTGTCTTAATTTAAGAGCTAATTATCAAGGTTTTACGTGTAAAGTGTCTTTTATTGCTGTGATTTCCTGGCAGCTGCAAGATCAAAGGAATGCTAAAATTTTAAGTTCTGTGAGCCTGGGAAACGAAACCAGAAAAGTGTCAAGAATGATGTCATGTGAAATGACTCAGCAGTACTGTGTTATCAATTTAAGACTTTCTCAGAGAGAGAATTGAGCATTTTGGATTTTGTCTGAAGCTGCCATCAGCTCACCAGCACTTGCTTTGCTCTGTAAGTAGGATCTTAGACTTTAGTATTTCTCTTAAAGTTAGATAGGAATTTAAGCAGAGTATTTTAGCTGTTTTTCTGTATTTGTCAGACTATCCTACAATATTAAGTTTCCTGTGATCTCCGAACTCTCATTGTGTTGAATTTATGAGTATTGTCTTGTGTTTTTATTTATTAGTTATTGTTTATTGTTTTGTGTAGAGATAATTTAAGCTCTTGGAGAGTACATGCATGTATTTGGTGATACTGTCCAAGCCTCTCCAATAGTCTTGCTGCTCTGTCACACTTACTATTTGGATAACAGTAATATTACACAGTAAAATTGGTTGCCCTTTGGGAAGGGCCTTATTAGTAGCTGATAAGAGTAGTTGGTGGCAGTGATTACTACCTTATAGTCTGGGCAGAAAGGGGACATAGCTGGAGAACCTGTGCCAGCCTTCCCCAGGAGTGTTTGTGTTTGTATATAAATCAAATCGTAAAGTGTGTGTCAGCTACTTGGGCAGGGACACGAAGCACTGGTTGGACAGAGGGTGCTGGAGGATTTGGCTTGACTACTCAGC
Source organism: Protopterus annectens (assembly GCF_019279795.1). NCBI lineage: Eukaryota > Metazoa > Chordata > Ceratodontiformes > Protopteridae > Protopterus > Protopterus annectens. The sequence continues at coordinate 1,333,256,960 of NC_056737.1, forward strand.
TGAGGTCTAAACCCTGTAGCTGTGCCAGTGGGGAGTCTATTGGGGATCAGGAGAGAAAGGGAAAAACCAGCCACAGACTGACTGATCTTTTTGTGGTCTTAAAAATTGTACCTTACTGTGTGTGTACTTATCCTTCCCAATGTGCACGCCCCTCACTGGTGCTAGTGGTGAGGATTGAGGCTCCTTGATTTGCTAGGCCAGTGCACGGGCGTCACACTACATTCAAGTTATCTTAAAATGTGCAGACAGCAAACCTTTAAAGTTTAAAGCTTAGCATTTCAATACTGTGGTGCTGCTTATGTAACTTTTTGTCAAGAGGTGACCACTGCTTCTTGAATCATTGATCTAATTGCTCTGTTTTGCTATGAAAGGCATGTCTATATTGGAAGCAGCTGTGAATCAGTATTGCGTTCTCTTCCTGTCTTCAAAAGACAATGGAAAACAGTTTCACACCTCTCTGTCTTGTTTACAATGGCCTGAGCTCCTGACTACAAATTTCTCTGTGTCTTTGGTATAACATGCAGGTATAGACAAATTCCTATGCAACTTATGTGAGAATTTAAGCTTAAATAAAAATAGTGTGTGGTCTTTTCCCTTCCTTTGATACCAAAATGAGGAGATGAAAGTTGTATGAAGTACAAACAGGTTTCAGGTACCTACACAGTACTGGAATTGTATTGTAATGAGAAAAGCAACCAAAGAGTTGAGTTGAACTGCAGGAGAAGGTGAAGTTTTCCTTTAAGGTTGCCACCACTTAATTTATTGAAGTTGCATTTTTGTGGGTGTCGTTAAATTGCAAAGTGAGGAGAAAGTGGAATCAGTTGTCAGTTGTTCTGTGGCAATCCATTTGAAATTCCAAAATCACTACTACAGTAGCCTTAGCTATATAGGTTATATCACATGAATGATATGCCTTACCAGGCTATATCTCATTCCACACATTCCAACCCCAAAATGAAGTTCAGAAACTAAGGGTGATGGAGTCTCTATCTTCATTAAAGACCAGCACACTTCCAGACTAGTTTGCCAGCGTGACACACTAGAACTACTCTAGTTGCAACTGACAGTTGGCAAGACACCCATCCAAGTTGTAGCCAGCTATAGCCTCCCCCCCCCCTCCATGACTCAGAACACCCACTTCTCCTACCTGGACCTACTTGATTCCATCAAGGTATCCCCTAAAACCGTGATCCTTGGTGACTTCAACTACACCATAGACTGGGTGAACTATTTCTGCATTAATGCACTCAACCAATGATTCTTTGACTTCATCAGTTGTAATTCACCAGGCCAGCTCGTGTCATCCCCCACAAGGGGCGATTTAACCTTCTGGATTTGGCACTCGCCAACATGGGTGACCGCTGCAACACTCCCATATTAAGCTCTTCTCTGGTGAGATCAGACCATCGGTCTGTCTCGTTCAAAGTTTCTGAACTGCCCGACCCCCCCCCCCCCCCCCCACCGTAACCAGGCTAAAACGCTTCTCAAAAGCTGACTACAATCTCCTAAGGGAGGTTATTGATAACCTCACACCACCGCCCCCCTCCAAGGATGCAGACAACTGTGCTGAACAGTACGCCAATGCAGTATACAAGCACCTATACAACTGCAGGGACTCTGCTATACCAAACAGAACTAAAACCTGCTTCTCAAGGAAACACAAACCTGTATGGTGGACATTCTCCATCAACAGACTTTGGAACAAAGAAAGAAACTGTTGTCCAAGGGAAAAAAGGGACACATTTCCAATTGGAAAAACTCCCTCCTTCGCCTCAACAAACAAATTAGATCACTAGTGAAAACCTCCAAAGCCAAGTATGAAATGAAACTAGCCTCCAAAACAAAGAGAAACTGCAAAGCCTTCTTCACTTACCCCAGGAACCTCCATGGCAAAGCCCAGGTTTGTTCTGAATTAGTACTTAATGGTACCACTTACACTGATCCTGTTGACTTAACCAACCTGCTAGCAGATAGGTTTAGCACAAACTTCACCCCTCTGTCCCCCACGAAGGTACATTCGACATCCCGGATACTTGTTCCGCACCTCGTATCTCTGTAGACCAAGTGTTAAAGGACGTGTCTAAGGCAAAGTACACAGCTTCCATGGGACCTGATGGTATCCCAGGCTGTATTCTTTACCATCGCCAGCATCAGCTAGCTTCGCCATTGAACACTCTGTTCAACCACAGCCTAAGTACAGCCTTCATTCTAGCAGAGTGGAGAGCTGCCATTGTCATCTCCTTGCGCAAAGGTGGTGCCACTACTGACTCTGGAAACTATCACCCCATTAGCTTGACAAGTCTGATCTGTAAAGCCATGGAGCATATTATTATGGACCTCATAAGCAAGGACATAGGCACTCTCAAAGCACTTGACTCCATCCAGTTCAGATTAGTCAAGGGCAGATATTGCCTGTTGAACCTGGTTGACTTTTTGAGACTGTCACCAAGGCCCTGGATGAGGGAAAGTCAGTACTTACAGCTTACCTTGATTTGGTCAAAGCTTTTGACACAATCCCCCACTCGGGCATCATCGAAGAGCTAACAACTTGGCGTAAATCCCTGTCTCATCAGGTGGGTTTTCAGCTGGCAACCGGTAGGACCCACGAGGTCAAAATAGGCACCTCCGTCTCGGACATCAAACCTGTCACTAGTGGCATTCCCCAGTGATCTGTCCTGGGACCTCTACTGTTTGGTATCTACTTCTTGGAAGTCCAGGCAAAGACAAAAGGCCTTTGGCTGACCAAGTTTGAGGATGGCTGTAGGTTAGGTGTTGTCATTGACTCCCCAAATGATGTTAACATACTACAAGAGGGTTTCACAGCAGCAAATGACTGGTGCCAAAGTCATGGCCTTAAGTTAAGTGCAAAAAAATTATCATACCATTTGGCAAAAACACGGCCCCTACTGATTACCATATCAATGGCAACCCCCTAAGCACACAATCTGTGGTGAGACCGGGGTACACAGGTTGATAACAATCTTGCATTCGACCTTCATGTAGCAGCAGTGGTCAGAAAAGCCTTTTTACTTGGTTCATCTCATAAGTAAAGGAATTGCATCCAGAAAAAAGGAGGTTATTACCTCTCTGTCCTCCTTCCCTCATTAGGCCAGTAATTGAGTACAACTCCCCATTTGGTATGTACCTCTTCAAACACTTGCACCAGCTAGAAAGGCCACAGAAATACCTCACAAAGAGAATCCATGGCCTCCAACGCCTGTCCTATGTGGACAGGCTCAAGTAACTATCACTCTTCTCGGTAGCGTACATATCGCTTAGAGGTGATCTGTGCCTCTCCTACAAGGCAGTCTTGGACCCTGCCCTACTAGAGATGCACCATATCTGTAAGTCTAACTCCTTGCGCATTACCTGTTTGAAAGGCCTAAATCTAATATGCGACATTAACAAAACCTGCTGGGGAGACTGGTTTGTCTCCCAGAGGCTGCCCTGTCTGTAGAATAGACTTAGCATACACGTCAAAAAAGAGACGTTGCTGACCCTCTTCAGGTGCAGCATTGATGAGTGGATGGGAAACCATACATTTGTCCCAGGGGTTCCACCTGTTTCCCTCATTGATGGGGACTGACTGAGGTTTCTTTTTTGGGGATAATCTTTTGGCTTGTAAGGGCCGCGGGGCCATTAGCCTAGTAACCTATCAGTCATCCAGTATTCCAGAGTCCTTGGTTCCCTCCTCACACGTGCCCAAGCTGCTGTAACTTGGGCTCCTTGGGGAGAAAACAGCAGCCTGGGTGCCAAAAAAAAATCAGCACTTCTATACCTTCCATCAGCATTTTCACTGTGTTATTGTTTTGTCTGGTAGGCTGTTTTTTGCAGGGTTTGTCAAAAGTTAATTGGAGCATTATTTTGGGATTAAAAATGTAGTGATTTTGAACTAATCTGTATTGTGTGTTGGGACTTGTGTGTTCTTTTTAAAGACTGTAAATGTTTTTATGTGCTTGTCTATGCTTTAGTGACAACTTACTTTCTAGAGTAGGGATCAGTCTTTATTTTCATCTGGGGCATGGAGCAACTTACAAGTATCTTAGTTCCTTCTCCCTCCATACCAAAAAAGAAGAAAATTGCTAAAGAGCCCTTTCATTCACAGTTCTCAGGCCAGCACTCTTTTGTCTGGAACCCTCTGGTGTAGCATTTTTGCCATCCATACACTGGCAGTTAGTCACTTCCTGTGCGGCTGTTCAGGCTCTTTAGCATGCGCGGCTTTGGTCATGGGAATTCCAGTGTGATCCAGTGATCCTCTTTGTCGCTGGGGGAAGAGATCTACCTATTCCATGGGGTGAGGTATCAGCTGTGAGTTGGTCTCATACTAGGGATGTCCCTAGAAAGAAGAAACAAAATGTTAAGCATGTGTCTTTTTTTCTGGATTTTTGCTTTGTGATGAGGAACACTTCTTTTATTTGGCTAAAGAATTGTTGCGGGCTTTAATTGTTGCATGAAAATGATGTAATTGTGAAGTAAAATGTCAGCTCCCTGAAATTCTGAGGTCTTCCTCTTGGATTAAAATGATCGAAACAGGGCATCATCTTTTTTCTGCCCATATCCCAGACCCTTGACTCTAAGGAAGGGGCTTCTTCCGACTCTCCTTGGAAGAATTTTCCTTTTCTCAAGCTGATGCTGGAATGAATGTTTCAGTGGGAGCAAGTTGAAATTCTCTCATCTTTAAGAAATATGATATGGTTAAAGTGGGTATTGTACTATCCACCCTATTCCTCATTTGTCAGCCTTGGAGGATATTTTTGAAGAAACCAGCAGTATTCCTGACTGTCAACCCTGCAGTAAGACTTTTAAAGATGTTCTTCGTGTTTCCCTGTTGCAGTCATTACATTTGGGTAATCTGCTGGCAGGTTGCCCTCAGTTGGCCTGAATAACAAAGTCGCGGGTCTTGCGTCAGTTGCTGTCTCCTCTTCCATGACGTCAGGGGTATAAAACATGCAGCCGATGTCATTTTATGCCGCGTGGTGCCCGAAGCAGAAGCAGTTTGCAAGTGCCGGTCGGCCAACTCCTGAAATTTTCGTATTCGAGTTTCAGAACCGAAGTCTTCAAACTAAAGCTAAGTATCCCGTTGGGGAAACCTTTTTCTAGCTCCTTACCAATGTCAGAAAAATTAATAATTGCATTACTTGTGGGAAGCAAATACTTCATAAGGATTTTCATTTGTACTGTATACCTTGCCTAGGCCCTGATCACAACGTGCCTTGCTGTCGGTTTTGTGCTAAATTTAACCAACACACCATTAAGCATCGGTATATTTTTGCATCCAAGTATTTTGGTTCAAGATTTAACTATCCTGAAATGTCGTCTGTTAGCAATCCGACTACCGGAGTTCACAAAAAATGCAAAGGAAAAGACAGAGACAGACCGTCGAGGTCCAAAACCGACGGCGAAGATCATCCTAAGCCGTTTGCCGGTACTCAGTAAGGTGCTTTCGCAGCCCCTGATACCTGCTACGTTTGAATCGCAGGCCTCTACCGAGACCCATTCGGAGTCCGGTATGCCGTGATATTCTCAGAGTATTGAACTCATGGATGTCTCTCCCTTAGATGGGTCCGGAGCCGCTGAGCAGGCACCGGCTTCTGAGGGTGTTTACAGACCTCCAACATTTTTATATTAAACCGATGCCAGCATCAAAAACAACTTCTGTGTCTAAAAAACCGACACATGAGCCACGTGCTTAGGGCCCCTATGCCTAAACAACAGATGATCAAAATGGCTGAGGATTTAATTACCTTGATCAGGGGTTCCCAACCCCCCTGCTAAGAAGCCTAGGTAAGGCACTGATTATGAATCTTCAGAAGAGGAATCGGAAGAAATGGAAACCTGATCTGATCAGGAATTTTCTATTCCTCTCTATGAGGATTCTGATGCAGAGGAATCCATCCCATCTGCATCTGCTCCTGAGGATTACTCTTTTGGAGAGACTTTGCATACTTTAAGGGAACATTTTCACTGGGAGAGTCGGGACTTCTTTGAATCAAAAAAGAGGCTTGGAGATTTCCTCCTCCTTCCTCAGCATAGGCATTTGGCAATACCTCCTGTATTAGACATTGATTATGTGTTCTCGGAGTCAAGCATGGCTCCTGATTCCCTGCCTCTGGCTCCTAGTAAGCCAGTCAGATATTACAGGGTTCCTGACTCCCACAAATTTATTTTCAAAAATCCTGCTGCAGATCCTGAGACTATCTCTCAAGGTCCCAAGGGTGTTAAGGCTTCTACAGCCAAAAATCCTACCCCTTCTGATAGAGATTCCAGGGCACTGGATAGATGGGGTAAGAAGGTTTATACGTCTGCAACCTTGGCAATCGGGGCTTTAAACTGCCAGTTTCATATGCTTAAATATCAACAGCATGTTATGGGTTTACTGAAACAGAAAATGATGTTCATTTCTGATTGTGTGGAAAATAGAGTTACAGGATTTATTGCATTCAGCAGAACTGGGTTAGAAAGCATACTTTGCAATGTGGTTTTGATTCCTTGGAGGCCTTTTTTAGGGCCGCTATTACTGGATCTGTGATTAGAAGGCATACTTGGCTGAAGGAGAAAAATCTGCCTGATCATGTTAAAGCAAAATTGTTGGATGCCCCTTTGCAGCATGATACTCCGTTTGGTAATAAGGCAGAAGACGTTTTAAAGAAAATGGAAGACAAAGCTAAATCTATGCAAACTGTAAAAGATTTCTTGCAAGTGCAGCCACCCAGGTTCAGTAGGCACTGGCCTACTAAAAAATGGTCCTTTCCTGTGTCCAGAAGAGCCAATCAGGGCAAATCCAGGCACTCAAAAGGCTCCAGATATCAATCACAGGGTTCTTGCAGGTTAAAGCAGTGGGGTGCCTCCACCTGCAAATCTGGAGGAAACAAAGCACAACCCTACAGTAAGCAGTCTCAATGACTTTCCTCTACCATCACCAAGCACTTATCTTTTGGCAGCCCCCTTGTGGGGCAAACTAGCACTTCATGCTCAAAATTGGCAGTTAATTACACAAGACAAGTGGGTATTAAACATAGTATCACAGGGGTACAGATTTAATTTCCATACTTTGCCAATTCCAAATGGATGGCCAGATCTGCCACAAAATCAGTGGGCAGAGGCCCAGAAACAAGCCATGTCCCTCATGGATATGGGGGCTATTCAACCGGTACCAGAAAAGGAAAAAGGACAAGGTTTTTATTCAAGACTTTTCCTGGTACCCAGAAAAGACAATTCATGGCGCCCAATACTGGACTTATCGATTCTCAACTGTTAGACAGAGGCACAGTATACTAACCTCGAAAAAGGGCATAGCAAAATAAATTTAAAATGGTGGCGAAAGCCAAACACATTCTGGCTAGGCTTATAAATGCCCTAGGGCAGATAGCCTAGTATGAACCTATGAACACGTTCCTGGACATTCCAAAATTCAAAATGCTGACTTTACAACAGCTACTGCCTATGCTAGGCAAGAATGCTTGGTTAGTAACTCTAGACTTAAGAGGCATACCTGCATATCCCAATAAGGGAATCATGCAGAAGATACCTCGGCTTCAAAGCAGGTTTTTTGCATTACCAATTCTCTGCACTGCCCTTTGGCTTATCTACTGCGCCCAGGGTCTTTACTAAGTGCCTGGCACCAGTAATTGCATTCTGCAGACAAATAAGCATTCAAATTTATCCTTATCTGTACGATTGTCTGTCTCGTTCAAGCAGAGTAGAAAGACACTCTTCTTCAACATCTGGTGTTTGTAAAAAGGCTTCTAGCATGCCTAGGGTACACCATAAACGAAAAGAAATCACAACTGGTACCCTCTCAAATAATTTACATTTCTGGGTGCAAGCTTGAATACAACTTCCCAAATGGCTTACCTCACACCAGACAAAAAGGCAACTGACAACCTACTTCAAATGGTAACAAAAACCCAGCTATCTGCAAGACAAATTCTGCAGGCTTTGGGGTTCATGGCATCCTGCATTCTACTAATTCCATATGCGAGACTGCAAATGAGGAAACTTCAGTGGTATCTAAAAAGTTTATGGAGTCAACATTGTCACAGCCTAGAAACAATGATTCCTCTCATTCCCTGCCTACAACAGGAGTTTCTTTGGTGGGCAGAGACATGTCACCAAAACAAGGTACGGTCATTCACTCTACCCCCTGCCACCCAAACCCTAACTACAGATGCATCAGACTATGCTTGGGGGGCCCACCTGGCAGGGAGATGCATTTGGTTTGGGCTCCATTTGCCCTGAATGCATCTGCATATCAACCAGAAAGAAATGCTAGTTGTTCTGAATGCTCTGACAGCCTTCAAGGACTTACTTCATCCAGGACAACTACTGATAAAGACGGACAACACCACAGTTATGTGGTACATAAACTAGCAGGGGGGTGCACATTCCTACCCCCTTTGCAGACAAGCCATGGTCTTGTGGAACACAGCCTTGACTTACCAAATACATCTCCAAGCTCAATTCCTGCCAGGAAAGCAAAATACTCTGGCAGACCTAAGCAGAAATCTTATGGACCCACATGAATGGAAACTGGATCCACAAATCTTCAGCATCTTTAACACAGAGATGGGGAAGCCCAGACATAAATCTGTTCGCCTCTTCCCCAAAATTATCAGTTGGACAAATTCTGCACAAGAGCTCATCACAAAAAAGTATGGAAAGTAGATGCTCTATCCTTCAGCTGTAAAAAACTGTCAGTCTATGCCCCCCCCCCCCCTTCTCTCCAAGGTCTTACTAAAAGTCAGATAGGAAAAAAACAAAAATGATCCTCTAATTGTTCCGGACTGGCCTCGCCAGCACTGGTACCCGCTTCTAAGGAACATCTTCCTCCATGGCACTTGCCTCAAATACCTCATCTACTGTCTCAGCAGAACTATCAAACTCTGCGCACTGCGCTCCAAACTCTGAACCTTGCAGCATGGCTAATCAACTAATTATTCAAACCACACCTCCTAGTAAATCTGTGAATGGATGTTATTTTGGAAGCCAGAAGGCCTAGTACCAGAAAATCTTTTGCTGATTAAATGGAAGAGATTTTGTGCTTGGAACCAAGCACAAGGAATAGACACAGCAAAGCCCAATATTCCTCCGATTTTACAATATTTAACGGAGATGCTTGACAAGGGCCTATCTTTTTCTTTATTAAAAATCCATGCCTCTGCCATCTCGGCTCATTACAACACAGAGCCTCCCCTCTTTTCTCATCCACTGCTTAAGCAGTATCTTAGAGGGGCCAGAAATTTAAGGCCTCCCAGAAGAGCACCAACTCCTGCATTTGACCTCAGTTTTGTACTGGAAAAACTCACCCTGCCTCCTTTTGAACCAGCAGCTACTGCAATATAAAATTTCTATTTTGGAAAACAGCTTTTCTTTTGGCAGTCACTTCAGCAAGAAGGGTTTCAGAACTACAGGCCCTCATGGCAGTGGAGCCTTTCATTATATTTTACCCAGACAGGGTGTCCCTCAGGACCAATCCTTTTATGCCTAAGGTGGTATCCAGTGTGGCTCTTAACCAGACCATTCACCTGCCAACATTTTACCCAAATCCACAGAACAAGAGGGAGCGGATTCTGCATTCATTGGATGTACACAGACAACTAAGATCCTACTTAAACAGGACCAAGTCTCTAAGAAAGTCTGAGCAACTACTGGTAGCATTTGCTGCAGGATCAGAGGGGAAGGCTGTATCAAAGCAGACTATTTCTAAATGGATAAGCCACTGCATTCGTTTCTGCTATTTGCACCATGATAAACCTGTGCCCAAGGGGATCAGATCACATTCCACCAGGGCTGCCTCTACTTCAGCAGCTTTTCTCAGAGGGGTTCCAACCAGAGATATTCTAGAAGCTGCTACTTGGAGCTCTGTTCATACCTTAACTAAGCATTATCATTTACCTCTCTTCTCCAAATCCAGGGCAGGCTTTGCCACTGCAGTCCTGCAGGACCTTATAGCCGCTCCTAATGCTGTTTAGCTCCAGCAGATTACCCAAAAGTAATGACTGCAACAGTGAATACACTCTAACATCTACATTTATGGTAAGTGTACACAACTGTACGTTCCTCTGTCCTGAATGAGTATTTTCTTATTCTAGATCTGACCCTGCAGCTATCTCTAGTTCTAGTCCAGCTGCTGGTAAATGTCTTGTTAATAGTATTCCTTTTACAGATAAAGATGGAAAAGCTTTTTACATATTTGGGAAGGAAATTTATTATTTTACTACTGTAGCCTTTAGAATCCTGAATTTTCTGGCTTCTATATTAAAATACATGTCTTTTTGTTTTGATAATGAGGACTTTTTCTGCGTCCTTTCCCCTCTTCAGAAAGTAGGTCTTATCTGAATTCTGCTGTTTGTACTGTTACAGTGATGGTGTTTTTTCTTGGGCTGTCGTAATCGGAGGTTTTCTCAAGATGTTCAATCTGAGATCTTAAATTTTGTTTGGATAAGGAATTTTGTTTGGGCTTTCTGTTACCTATGTACTCAATTTGACAAAAGAGGCAAGCTTGTTCAGGGAGTTACTAGATTTTTCAGCGCTCCTTTTCTAAGACTACAAAATCCTCAGCTTTTTTTGTTTTGTTTTCCAAAAAGCAAAACCAGCAAATCCCAAGTTAAGAAAGTGAAAACGTTCCAACAAAAAAAGGAACCTTTTAGAAAAAGGGCCAGTCCACTAGTAATGAGTGTCTGTTACAACATTCCCCCCTGCCATTCCTTTAAACATGTCCCAGAACCTGGTTATTTTTAGGTTTGACAAAAAATTGAGACGTGGGATCTCAGTTGTACAGGTGGGCTACAGGTTGGCAGTGGGATTCAGGATGTCTAAAACATGACCTGTTAGGCTCACTTTAGTGAGCATTTAACTATAGTCTTAACTCAGTACATCTGAGTGACACCTCCAGGTGCATCTGCAGTTAACTCCTATTGATGCCTCTAGGTGTCGAATGTTGCTTGTTCATATTTGCGTCAATAATTCCAAAACCATGTTATGTACAAGGTTTTAAAAGATTTTGTCTTAAAGCTTACACAGTGGCAAACTCAATTGCATTCATATTTGACCTCTGTCTACTGCAGGTAAATAGATATTAACTGTCACTTTTAGGATATTAATTTTATACAGATATTTTCACATTTTTGTAAATATCTCAGCAACCAGGTAACACAGACAGAAATCCTTAGCCTCATGTAAAAGCTGTCAACTAGATGAAAAAATGCTGCTGGCATTATGTTTATAGTGGCTGCTGAGATATAAGTTTACAAAATATTACAAATGTAATAGTTACTGTGTTCACTGTGGTTGATGCAATTTGGTTTGAGACCTAAAACCAAAAGAATATTACCACTATAAAAATAGTTTGTACTGAAGAGTTTGCCATTAATACTTCTTTAGTAACCCCTGTAGTTCCAGAAATATGAGGACATAATTAGATTCTGTCAAAAGGCTTAGGGCTCTGCCCATTGGAAGTTGGAGTGCAAACTTCCTGAGCGCCATTGAAGTGATGAGTTAAAACAGGTTTTGTACCATGGGAGTTGAGAGCTGCAACAGTCATCCCTCTTTTATAAGGGTGGATCTTCAACAGACTTCCAGAAACTACAGACCCATTAGTCTTGTATCCAAAGCCATGGAAAGAATTTTCATGAAAATGATCAACAAAGACTTAGGAGACCTCCAAACATTGGATCTATTCCAGTTTAAAACCGGTCGAGGTAGGTAGTAGGCACTAAGGCATTTTTATACAATACCACACTCTGGCATTAACAAACCTACAGAATTGGGCATAAACCTATGACATGCTGGATTGCCAGCTGCAAATATATAGGACCCAGGAAGTTAAGATTGGTAAGACCACCTCCTCAAAGAAATTAGTCAATAGTGCAGTCCCTCAGTGTTCTATGATGGTCCCACTCTTCTTTGGCATCTGCCTCTCAGAAGTCGAGACTAATGTCAAAGGCCTCTGGTTGACCAAGTTTGCAGGTGATTGGAAATTGAGAGCAGTCATAGAATCCCTCCAAGATGCAGAGAGTGTCTAACACAGACAAATGACTGGTGCCAAAGCCATGGCTTAAAATGCACAGCAGAGAAATGCATTATAGTACCTTTTGGGAGGTTGGTCACCTAAGGACACTACATCCTCAGTAAAACACCCGTAAAAATTTCCTCACTACTCCGAGATCTGGGAACACACGTAGACAGTTCGACCAACATGTATCGAAGGTAGCAATTAAATCCTGTGTTGCTTGACTTCTAAGTAAGTGCATGGCATCTAGGGCCAGGGAATTCATTGTACCATTATACTCTGTCCTCATCAGACCCATTGTCGAGTATAATGCCCTCTTCACTAGGTACCTAGCCAGACACTTGCAGCAACTGGAACGCCCGCAAAAGTTCCTTACAAAAAGAATACAAGGCATAAACGCAATGTCATATGCAGATTGCCTCAAATCCCCTATCTCTATTGTCTCCTACAGAGTACTGAGATAGGTGATCAATGCCTGTCATACAAGGCATCTGTAGACCCTGCTCTGAACCTTTTGCACATCCACAGCATTAGAGCTACTAGGTCTAAAGATCTAAATTTTGCTTGTAACATAAGTAGGACATGTTGGAGAGACAGCTGTATATCTTTGAGAATTTCTTTTCTGTGGAACAGGCTTCCCATCCACATGAAATAAAGTGCCTCCATAACCCTGTTTAAGCGTAAACTTGGACTACTGAATGGAAAATCGAAAATTTACCCCAGGTCTGGCACTCGTGTCTCTGATGGACAGTTGTGGTCACTAAATCATGCCGTAACCAACAATCTCCTCTGTGTAAAAGTCTAAAACATATAACTTGTGGGACATATATTTGAGTTGCATGGCTAGGCTTTTAAAAGCCCTGGTGGTCATTACCCTAGTGTGCAGCTGTGAAACATTGCCTCCCTTTTAGGGAATTCCTCCTCATCCTTCCATCAGACTTCCCTGTTTTCCCCAGTCATCAGTCGAATACTTGTCTTGGGGGTCCTGTTCCCCAGATCAATGGGGCAGTGGGTTTTATTCAAGAATCTTTTTGGTGTCAAAGAACTCTCAAGGAAAACGGTGCTTGACCTGTTTTTTTCTAAGCTTGTTTCTAAAAGTTTTAAAGTTTTAAAATGTTGACGGTGCAACGTTTATTGCCTGTAATTCCTTATTCGAGTTTTCTGGTTAATACTAGACTTAAATAGATACTTATCATTCCCATTTCCACATGTTTCAGAAAGTTTCTAAGATTTTTCTGTCTGTTTTTGTTCTTGGTTCTCTGTATTTCCCTTTGGGTTATCTACAACTACAAGGGTGGCTCCTGTGATGACCCATTAAATATTTACAGGGTATCTACATCTTTCCTTATTTAGATGACTTGCTTATCTTTGCAGAATCTTTTTCCAGGTGCCAGGAGCAGAGTACTCCTTATGGACTTGGTTTTCAGATTCACAGTCAAAAATCCTTTTTGATTCCTTCTTGCAGAGTCTGTGGTACTGTTCCATGCAAAAGGCATTCCTGACTTGAGACAAACGTTGACCTGTATCTGAAAATTTTCCTGAATTTCTCCCATCAGCCTCTCTGCAAGAGACACTGTCAGGATATTAAGGTTCATAACTTCTTTGATTCTTCTGGCCAGGTTACACACAAGAAAAATTCAGTGGTTTCTAATAATGTGTGTGGACCCAGCATTCTCACCTATTGGACTTTCGTATTCCAGCTTTGGGGTTCATGAAGAGTGATTCTTTGCAAAGACCAGATTTCTCTGAATACAGGTCTACAATTCCTCACTGTCCTATTCGTCACTCAATGTGTGGAAGTGGGACACATCTGATTTTACTTGCAGATTCTTTGGAATTAATGATACAGGTCGAAACACTTTAAATGTTAGAGATGTTGGCGGTAATCCATGCTGTGGAATCTTATTAAACCTGCACAGGTCCAGGGGATCACAGGCGGTAGAGACACCACCCACCACAGTCATGTGGTACATAAACAGTAGGGCACCAGGTCTTATCCTTTGTTGCATCTGGCTATGCTGACCTGGGAAGTCACAATTTATATTGTTTAAGTTTTTTACATTCTCTTGGAGGAAAGTGTAGCAGCAGACAACCTGAACAGGGCCAGGATGGATTCTCCAAATGGAAATTGAGGGAGTCTTCCAGAAGTTTATGTAGTTTGTAGGAAACACCTCAAGTAAATCTCTTTGCCGCCTCTCAGAATAGACAGCTTAACAAATTTTGCTCCAGGATTCCTTGCAAGTATGCCTGGAAAAGAAATGCTTTCTCATTCTCTTGAATGGAAATACATTTCCACTGATATCGAGGGTCATCATGAAGATTCAGAATGATTTTCCAGTGGTCATTGTGGCGATCCCCTTTTGTCTTGGGTAACAGTGGTTCTGTCCGATCTTATGGAATTGTTCAGGGGCAATTACCACTACCTTCCTCGCATATTAAATCTACTCGTATAAGACAATGGATGCTTGTTGCATCCCAGTCTGAAACAACTGACTGCCTAAATGATCCAGTTTTAATTCCTTTTAGGCACCTTGTAGCTGAGGATATGAAAATATTGAAGGAGGCAAAAGCTTTAACAATACATCCCGAGAGTTGACCCAGTTCGGAATTTAGCAACTTGCGTGGACAGTGACCTTTCTTACAACAATGGATATATGTTGTTCAAAAGCCCTCCTATATTGCACAGCTTATAACAAAAGGATTGTGTCTAGATCTTGGGATGTCATTCATTGTTCTCCTTTACTTAGCCCTCATTATACTAGTCAACGAATATAATGCCCACATTGGCATGCATCTGTCCAGGCACATGCAACAACTGCAGTGCCCACAGAGGTATCTTACTAAAAGGATACAAGGCCTAAACAACAAGTCTTACATGGACTGACTCAAAGCCTTGTCACTGTAGTCTGTATTCTACAAATTGCTAAGAGGTGATCTGTGCCTGGCATACGAAGAATGTGATGATCCAATATTGATGAATTTACCGCACATTAGAAAGTAAAATGGCATCAAAAGTACTCTTAGTAGTTTCATAGTAGTGTACTAGGCTATCTGCCCTGGGGCATTTACAAGCCTAGCCAACAATGATGTGGCTTACGCCACCCCGCATTATATAGTTGCGCCTCTCTAGTAGTGACACATGTGGGACCCCATTATTTAGTAAACTATACCTCTGTCTAGTAGTGACACTGAGGTGACTCCCGGGGTAAACTTACGATCTCCCATCCATGCATCGAGATTTTTCTTGAACAGTGCCAATGAAGGGCTCTGTCTCACATGAACTGGGATTTTGTTCCAGAGTACGGGTAACCTCTGTGTTATGAATCTATCCCTCCAGCATGTTTTATTCATATTTGTGCAGAGGTTGAAATCTTTAGCTCAGCGTGGTTCTGGTGGATCTGGATTTTTGAGATGAAGCATGTCCATCAGTTCTTGGTTGGACATGGCCCTATATGTTAGGCACAAATCACCTCTGAGCAGGCGGTATGCTACTGAATAGAGCTGGAGTTTCTTTAATCTAGCTGGATAAGGCACATGTTTGAGACCCATGATCCTCTTGGTGAGGTACTTCTGGGGTCTTTCCAGTTGTTGCATGTGCCAGGTGAGATACATCCCAAATGGAGCATTATATTCAATCATGGGCCTGACAAGTGAGGAATATAGAGGTACAATGACCTCCTTTGATCTGGATGAGAATCCCTTCATGATGAGATGGGCAAGGTAGAATGTCTTTCTGACCACTTTGGCAACATGGTTGTCAAAGGAGAGGTCACTATCGACTTGAGTCCCCAGGTCTCTGATTACTTCTTCCGTACTCAGTGGGTTATTGTCTATGTGATAATTTGTGGGTACTTTGTTTTTCCCAAAGGGGATGACTATACATTTTTTGGCGTTAAGTTTGAGGCCATGATTCCGGCACCAGTTGTCCGTTTCAGTGAGACCTTTCTGTAGGATGTGTGTGTCAGCAGGTGAATCAACTATGGCACCCAGTTTGCAGTCATCTGCAAACTTTGTCAGCCATAATCCTCCCATATTTGTTTTCACATCCGAGAAGTAAATGCCAAATAAGAGTGGTCCCAAGACTGAGCCCTGTGGGACACCACTCGTGACTGGTTTTGAGTCTGACATGGCTCCAGCAATTTTGACCTTATGGGTTCTGTTTTTTAGCCAGTTTGCTACCCATCTTGTGACATATGGATTTACATTTAGGCTGCTGAGCTTGTCTATGATGCCAGAGTGTGGTATCGTGTCAAAGGCTTTAGCCAAGTCCAAGTAGGCAGTGTGGACAGCCTTGCCCTTGTTGATGGCACTAGTGACTGTCTCGAAGAAGTCAACCAGGTTTAAGAGGCAGGATCTGCCTTTTACAAAACCGAACTGGGTGGGATCAAGGATCTGCAGATCTCCAATATCGCCATTTATGAGTTCCATGATGATTCTTTCCATAGCCTTGCAGACCAGGCTGGTCAGACTTATGGGGCGGTAGTTACCAGGGTAAGTAGAATTTCCCCCTTTGTGGAGTGGGACCACTGTTGCTGTGCGCCAGTGTTCAGGTACATATCCTGTAGTGAGGCTAAGATTGAATAGCGTTTTTAGGTGCGGGTTTAGTTCATCTTGAAGTTCACGTAACACGCAACCGGGATACCATCGGGTCCCATAGATGCTGTGTTTTTGCTTTGTTGAGTGCTGATTTCACCTGTATGTCTGAGATGACAGGTAGGTTACATTCAGCAGGGATAATTACTACATCTTTAGGGGTGAGGGAGGGAGAAATTTGCACTGAACCTATCTGCCAGAATATTGGCAATGTCGGTAGGGTCAGTGAATTTTTGTCGTGTGTACCAACTCTGGGCATATCTGAGAATTTCCTCCCAAGGTTCTGACATAATTGAAGAAGGCCTTGTGATTGTCTTTGGTGTCCTTGGCAATCTTTCTCTCAAAGTTGGCTTTAGATGTTTTATGAGAGAACGTAGTTTTTACTTGTGCTGATCAGGAAGCCTTTCCCTTGTGGGATTTGGCTTTGTCCTGCAGTAGCTTCCTTCTTTTGTTGTACAGTTTGTTTATAGCGGGTCCACCAAACCGGGCGTTTTCCCTTGGTGGAGAGGGTCTTGGTTTTAGTTGGGATTGCTTGATCCATGCATTCTTGGAGATGTCCGTAGAAGGCTGTTGTGTAGGATTCAGCATTTTGGGATGTGGTTTCCATTAACCCAGTAGGCTTAAAGGATATCATTTCTGACTTAAGGAGTGTAAAGTCAGCTTTTGAAAAATTTTCACTGTAGTCTTTTGTTCTGGGGGTGGGGTGGGATATGTACATCCAACGTGATCAGTTTATGGTCAGATCTTACTAGTGAGGGGTTTATATCCGTGCGGAACATTTGGACCCCATGTTTGTGATAATCAGGTCAAGTATATTATCTCTCCTCGTGGGAGAAGTGACCAGTTGCTCCATAGCATTTGAGTTAATGAATTCCAGGAATCTTTGGGCTAGGGTGTTGGGGCTAGAATAGTGGGCCCAGTCTATGTTGGGGTAGTTGAAGTCACCCAATATGATGGTGTTTGGTGTGACATTCATATCCTCCAGTGTTTTCAGGAATGCTTGATGGGATTCCTGGGATTGGGAGGGTGTTCTATAACATGCGACCAGTTGTATGGCAGTTTTGCCTATGGTGAGTAAAACTTGTATGGTTTCTGATGCTTCATGGGTAGCCACCAATCGAGAGGTGTAGGTGTCCTTTATGAAAATGGACACTCCCTCCCTTTGTGGTTCGGCCTGGAACTTGAGGCGAAAAGCATGATATGAGGTATAGCCTGGTAGCTGGAGTGCTCTCAGGAGCCTTGAACCAGGTTTCAGTTACTGCACAGACATCGATGTTCTCCATACTGAGAAGTGCTTGAGTGCCTGCATCTTGAGATTTAGACTTCTGGCGTTGAGCAGCATTACCCTTAATTTTTTCCATTTTGTTTTACGGAGGTTGATTTGTCTTTTGAGCATTGCCTAAAAAGGCACTATGGGGTGGCAAGAGCCTTGGCCAGTATCCGGAAGCCCAGTGGTGACAGGTGCAAGCCATCCCTCAAGCAACGCGGCTTGTCCAGCATGTCATCCCAGGCTGACAGACATTGGATCCCCTAGAATGACACCAGTGATTAAGCCAATTGTTAAAATTGATCATTTTGTCTTTGTACTGAGGCATCATTCTTGGTGAAGGCAGGATGCTGCTCAGGGTCAGGGTCATACCAGTCTGGGCTACATAATCGGAGAGCTCCTCAATGTCTCTTTTCATGTAGTCCAGGGAGGTACGTCTCGGGTCATTCACACCAGCATGGACAATGACTGCATCATACTTGTACTTGCTTTGGAGTGACCTGAGTGCGTGTGTAATGTGGCGGATCCTAGCTCCCGATAGGCAGCTCACCGTTACCCTCTCCTTATTCAGCCTGGTAAGTGGAACGTCGGTGTGTCTGACTATAGAGTCACCTATTACTAATGTCTCTGGCATAGTGTTTTGCCTTAGGGGCTGTGATTGTGTGACACACCTGTTGTTTGAGGTATGTGTTGTAGGTGTTACGTTTTGTGGGGGTGTATTTCTGGTTGTCTGCTTTGGAGGCCTCTGTTGTTTTGGTAAGTTTTTTTATAAGAGCCTCCGAGTATGTCTTTGTGTTCTTATGTGTTTGGTTTGTAGTGGTGGTGGTTTTATGTGTGACCGGTTTTGCTTCGGGTGTGGGTACCTTCTCCTCCTGTCTGGTCTTGCCAGTCCTGAGTTGACAGTTCAGCCTCCAGTCTGGCTATATAGTTGCATCTCTCAAGTATTTGTGTTAGTAGGAAGGAGGAGAGGGTTGTCTGTGTACATGAGACAATTGTAACATTGTCTTAAGATTCCCAGGTTAACAAGCTGAACAAGAGAGGATGCTAGTGGTCTACCACTCGACATACTAGAATATTATAAGGAGTGCTGTGCCTTTAAGGGAAGTGGGTATTCACAGGGGGTAGTGGATGGCTGTAGTGCTTACTTTAGTATAAGAGTGCTTACTTTATTATAAGAGTGCTTGCTAAGACTAGAAGTCCCAAAACAGTGCTAATATATACAGCTAAATAGACTGAGTAGAGCTTTCTAAGTGAAAATTGAAGAGCAGACTTGGAGCCAAATAGTTTAAACCTGTATAACCTGCTGTGCTATGCCCAATCACAAAAACGCCCTGAGGCGGATTTTTATACAGGGAACTTGAAAAGAGCTAGAAATGGTCCAAAGCAACAAATAATTTACAGCTCAAATGCTGAGGTCACTTCCCCCAGGGACAGATAGGCTGCTCAAGGCTCCCCACTCCCACTGGTGAGCTCAGAAACTTCCTTCTATCCAAGTAAGGCAATGGCCAACACAGGAACTACACACAGCCCAGAATACAGCAAAGCCTGTATACTGGTCCAAACTAGTCGAGCAAAGGCAGGAAAACCAGGAGTATTTTTTTTTGTTTTTTGTTTTTTCAGGAAAGCACACAGAAATGCAATTAAGCAAACAGTAAAATCGATTTACACAGGCTAGCACACTTTAGTGGGCAGCCTCAGCAGTTAAATTAACAAAAAAACAGTATTAATCGACCAGAGTCGACCAAAATGCTACTTTTAAGTGCAGATACTTCAGAAATCAGCAGATAGACACAAAAACAGTTATAGCTAGTTAAATGAAAGCCAGAGAGGACAATGCAGATAAAAAAAGCCAAAAAATACTTAAATCTGGAAAGTGGTCGCTTCTTTCAGTTCTCTGTTGCCAGGACCACGTGGAGCTCTGCTTGGGTATATAGCCAGAAAAAACACCCTGACGCGGATTTTTATACAGGGAACTTGAAAAGAGCTAGAAATGGTCCAAAGCGACCAATAATTTACAGCTCAAGTGCTGAGGTCACTTCCCCCAGGGACAGATAGGTTGCTCAAGGCTCCCCACTCCCACTGGTGAGCTCAGAAACTTCCTTCTATCCAAGTAAGGCAATGGCCAACACAGGAACTACACACAGCCCAGAATACAGCAAAGCCTGTATACTGGTCCAAACTAGTCGAGCAAAGGCGGGAAAACAAGGAGTATTTTTTTTTGTTTTTTCAGGAAAGCACACAGAAATGCAATTAAGCAAACAGTAAAATCAATTTACACAGGCTAGCACACTTTAGTGGGCAGCCTCAGCAGTTAAATTAACAAAAAAACAGTATTAATCGACCAGAGTCGACCAAAATGCTACTTTTAAGTGCAGATACTTCAGAAATCAGCAGATAGACACAAAAACAGTTATAGCTATTAATGAAAGCCAGAGAGGACAATGCAGATAAAAAAAGCCAAAAAATATTTAAATCTGGAAAGTGGTCGCTTCTTTCAGTTCTCTGTTGCCAGGACCCCTCTGCAGGACCACGTGGAGCTCTGCTTAAAGGCTTAAAAAAACTAGCCCTTAGGATGGATTTGGAATTGGCAGAACCTATAGACCCGCTAAAGAAGGCCAAAGTTTCACTGCCTATCTGTGGTCGGACGCCCCGCCAACCTCCGATTTTTATATAGGGGTGAGGGACGCCCACTAGAGCCATCCACTTCTGTGGCCTCCCTCGAGGTAGCTGTACCCGAAGCGCCAGTTGGCACATCCACAGAGAACTCTGATGTCGGTTATTCACAATGTCGAGGGGAACCCGGTTCTACCAGACGGCCTTCTGGATCTCGCGATTCCGAGGCTCCTTCAGTTGCTAAGACCCCAGAAACTAGGCCTATCCTGTCTCCAAAAACTCCTCCTCCTAAAAGAATGCAGAAAACCAAGCATTTATCTATCGTACCTGAAAGTCAACCGGACTGGCAGTCCTTTACTCAATCCCTGATGCAGGCCTTCATGGCCCTAATGCTTACACCATCCTCCGCCCCCTCCATTCCTTTGCTCAGTCCAAGGCCTACTTTTGCTGTCTCAATTCTTCCTACACCCCACCCCCCAGGAAGAAGAGGCCCTCTCATCTTGCTCAGAGGAATGTGTCTCCTATGCTTTATAAATAGCCTCACCCCTTGAATATTTTTCTCCAGATGAGGATTCTGCTGAAGGAGACTCTTCTGCAGAGGACATTCATTTTAAGTGATGGTTTCACCAAATGTAAAGAATACTTCAAATGGGATTCTTCCCAGATGTCAGAAACTCAAAAGATACTTTGAATTGCTGCAGGTTGAATCACCCTCCCCATTTGCCATTCCACCGGTCCCTGCATACCTTGACACATTTGCTTCATGCTTAGAGAACCCTGACTTCCAGCCGCCTGCTCCAAAGAGACCAGATCATTTCTATAAAGTGCCTGAGGATTACAAATTCCTGGTAAAGCCCCCCTTGGCGGACCCTGCTGTCATAGCTCTGGCCCCAGATAGACAATCTAGTTTGCTCCCTTCCTCTTCTCTGTTACCTTCTGATAAAGACAGTAAATGTATAGATTGGCTGGGCAAGAAAACTTGTACCTCCTCTACTGGCCTTCAGAGCTATTGACTACCAAACTCGTATGGTTAAATTTGCCTTGGACATGGTTTCCTAAGCATGTACACTTCACAGCTCCCTGCCTGATTCCCCTAACAAAATTGAAGTAGCATCTAAGCTATCCATGGCATCCCAGGTGGCCAGGCAATCCATCAGATTCAGTTATGATGCAGCAGAGGCCTCTGCTAGATGATCTGCAACCGCATCAGTTATGTGTAGATACTTCTGCCCGAGGTTTTAAGTAAAAAAAATCCTAGATGCCCCTCTCGAAAATAACCACCTATTTGGAAAGAAATCTGGAGAGCTTTTTAAAAATCTGCTGGAGAAAAGCAAAGAGCTGCAGGACATCTGCTGGTCTCCCCCATACCCAAGTTCTACAGAAATTGTCCTGCTAAGACATCCTATATCAGAAGGGCTCCTTCACCCCCCCCCCCTTCCTCTAGTTGGCATAGGAACAGGACTCTGAGGCGACCTGCTTTAAGGACTACCTCTTTTTCAACCAGCCCAAAGACTGTCCTTTCAGGATAGAATTAATGGCAACAATGCGTGACTGCCTTGCCCTACTCACCCTGTCTTCCTGTCTCTCTCACTGTCTTCCCCTCTGGAAAGAAATCACCTCAGACAGCTGGGTGCTGGCAATAATGGAAAATGGATATTTCTTATCCTGGCAGAAAAAAAAACAACCCCCGGGCATTCCTTTCCTACCCAAAAATCAACTCTACCTAATTTCACACATTATCCAGAACCTACAGGCTCAAGGCACCATAGAACCCATCCAATTAGGGCAAGAAGAAAAAGGTTTCTACTCCAGACTTTTCATAGTTCCAAAAAAGGATGGACCATGGAGACCAATCCTGGACTTATCCGTCCTAAATCTTTTAAGTCCCCTCTTTCAGAATGCTGTCTGTACAGACCCTGCTTCCACTACTGCCACCACAAGCTTTCATGGCCACTTTGGACTTGGAGGCTTATCTCCACATCCCCATGCACCCAAACCACAGGAAATACTTACGGTTTGTTGGGCCCTGCTTTCCTTTTCCATTTACTGTCTTGCCCTTTGGTTTGTCCACTGCACCAAGGGTTTTCACCAAATGCCTAGATGTTTCATCGTGTTTCACTGTTGCAGTCCTAACCAATGGGTTATCCGGCTCCCGGTAGCCCTCGATCGGCCAGAATACCAAAGGTAAGTAAATATGACATCGGTTGTAAAGGATGTCAGGACGTCAGATACAAAAGGAGACAGCCGACGTCACTTCCTCAGTCTCCCTTGCTGCGGAGCCCGAAGCAGAAGCATTTTTTGCACGAGTGCCAGTCAGCAGTTTACCTTTTTGGTTTTAGACTACAAAGTTGAAGTCCGCTACAGCTAAGTACCCCGTTGGGGATCCTCTTTTCTTGCCGTAACGAATGTCAGAAAAGGTTAATAGTTCTTACCTGTGGAAAGCAGATTCCCCATAGAGATTTTCATTCCTATTGCATTATTTGTTTAGGCCTTGACCATGAATCTCTGTGCTTTCCTTAATCCGCGTTCTATTTGGCGTCGGGCTATGCTTTCGGCTAAACATTTTGGAGTTTGACCTAAGTTCATTGGTATGGTGTCTGCTGGTCTTCAGGCTTCGGATATCCTTAATAAGCATAAGGATAAGGACCGCAACAGGCTTCAGAAGGTTAAGTCCTCTGATGATGTTAAGTTGGTTGTCAGTCCTGCAGTAGCCAGTGAGGCACTTTTGCAGCCTGCGGATTTTCAACCGCAGGCCTCTGTTGAGACCATTTCAGAGCCCCTAGGCCTCCGGCTTCTATTTTGTCCTCTGACTTTCCACCTGTTGACTCTTTAGCTGGATCCAGAGCCGCTAAGCTGACTCTGGTGTCCGAGGCCTTCGTTCGGACAGCAAGCTCATACTGACTACCTCTGCTGCAACTTCGGTTGCCAGGCCTCCCGGGTCCTTCAGACTTGCAGGTAAATCTTCCAGTCGTAAGCCTGTGAAAAAGCAGGCCCCAGTTTCCTCTCGTTCCCCTCAATCCCAAATGGTTAAAATGGCTAATGACCTTTTGTCTCTTATTAGGGGTTCACAGCCTCCTCCTTCTAAAAGGGGTAGGGATGTCTCTCCTGAGGCTTTGTCTTATTCTGGTTCTGATACTTCTAGCATTTCTGCTGATGAGGACATTTTTCAGGTTTTTTTCTCCTTTTGAGGACTTGGATGCAGAGGAGTCCATTCCTTCTGTTTCTCTTCCAGAGGATTTCTCTTTTCGTGATACTTTGAATACTCTCAAGGAGCATTTTAAATGGGGAAAGTCAGGATTATCCCCAATCTAAGAAAAGGATTAGGGAGTTTTTGTATTTTCCTCCGCATAAGCCACTGGCTATTCCCCCAGTGTTGGAAGTGGTTGATGATGTTTTTCTGGAAAATTCCTTGACTCCAAATTCGGTTCCTCCTGCTTCCAGGAAACCTGACAAGTACTATAGAGTCCCTGGTTCTCCTTTGTTTCTTTTCGGTAATCTGTTGGCTGATCCAGAAGTTATTTCTCAAGGCCCTAAAGGTGTTAAGGCCACTGTTACCAAAAATCCTGTTCCTTCTGACAGAGAATCTAGGAACCTAGATAGGTGGGGTAAAAAAGTTTAAACCTCTGCCACTCTTGCTATTAGGTCTACTAATTGTCTTTTTCATATGCTTAAGTACCAGCAGCACACCTTGGAGGCTATTAAGTCTAGGATTGAAAGTGTTCCTCTTTTGGCAGAGAGTAAGGATATGCAAGATTTGCTGAATTCTGCCAGTCTTGTCAATAAACATTCATTACATTGTAGTTTTGACATTCTAGAAGCCTCCTGCAGGGCTACAGCTACTGGATCTGTTATTAGAATGCACGCTTGGCTCAGGGAACAGCCCCTTCCAGAGCCTGTTAAGGCTAAGCTTTTAGATGTACCTTTGCATAAGGACAGTCTTTTGGCAGCAAAGCAGAAGTGCTCAAGAAGGTGGAGGATAAGGCCAAGTCTGTGCAAACATGTAAGGACTTTCTGTAAGTTCAACCGCCTTGCTTTAGCAGGAATTACCCTTCTAAGAGTTGGATGTTTCCTGATAGCAGCAGACAGAACTGTTCTAGGACTAGAGGTTACAAATATTCTAGGGGGCAGGTGGATACCCCTCAAAGGTCTAAGCGTTGGCATGCTTCCACTTCCAAGGCGGGAAGTTCTAAGCCTACATCTCAATCCAAACATTCTCAGTGACTCTATTCAACTTCTGCCTGTTCTTGCTTGCCTGGAGATTCCTTTAGGGGGAAAGTTGGCCTTTTTTGCACATGTCTGGGCCACCATCACAGACGACAAATGGGTACTCAGAACTGTATCCCTAGGACACAGGTTTTCTTTCCACACCTTTCCAGTACCTAAAGGATTCTTGGAAACTCCTCCAAACCAAAGGGCAGAAGTAGAAAAACAAATTTTGTGTCCATTTACATCTGGGAGCAGTAGAATCAGTTCCTGCTCAGCAGGTAGGCCAAGGTTTCTATTCCAGACTTTTCCTTGTCCCAAAAAAATAAGGCACCTGGCGTCCTATCCTAGATTTATCCACTCTAAACTCTTTCTTGGTAATTCCGAAGTTCAGAATGCTCACTCTGCATCATTTGCTGCCAGTGTTAGAAAAGGACTCCTGGCTGGTAACTTTGGATCTCAAAGAAGCTTATTTGCACATCCCTATCAGGGAAAGCTGCAGACAATACCTTCGTTTCAGAGTGGGCAAGCAACACCTTCAATTCTCTGCGCTGCCCTTTGTGAAAACTCTGGGAGCAGTAGATAAGCCAAAGTGTCTGGCTCCAGTCATTGCTTTTTGCAGGTAGAAGAAAATTCAGATTTATCCACAGTTGAACAACTGTCTAATTCAAGCAAATTCTCAGGAACAGCTGTTAAAGGATCTAGAATTTGTAAAGACTCTTCTCTTCCCTGGGTTACAGTCTCCATGAGGAAAAATAAAAAATGGTGCCATCCAAGGAGATAACACTCCTGGGACAGAGTTTGAACACAGCTGCCCAGATGATATATCTCACCCAGGAGAAGCAGGCAACTCTTTCAGTTTACTTCAAGGATTTGGCAAGGCTGTCCCAGCTCTCTGCAAGGAAATACCTGCAAGCTGTGGGATACATGGCCTCTTGCATTCTCATGATTCCATATGCAAGACTGCATATGAGGAAATTGCAATGGTACCTAAAGAACCTTTGGTGTCAACACACACAGGACCTGGATATGATGATTCCTCTGCTTCCATGTCTGCAGACAGGGTTTTTATGGTGGGCGACAGCCTGTCTACAAAACAAAGGCATACCTTTTCGCCCACCCCCTGCCACTCAAGTTCTTACCACAGACGCATCGGACTGTGCCTGGGGAGCTCACCTGGATGGCAGATGCCTACAGGGACGTTGGAATGCCCAGCAGATGCACTTGCACATAAATTTAAAGGAGTTGATAGTTTAGCAGGCCTTACTAGCTTTCAAGCATCTTTTTTCTCCAGGGACTCTGCTTGTCAGAACAAACAACACCACAATCATGTGGTACAGCAGCAAGCAGGGAGGGACTCATTCTTTACCCCCTGTGCAGGCAGAGCATGAATCTCTGGTTCATAGCAGCATCCTTGGGCCTGCATCTCCTAGCTCAGTTTCTTCCAGGGAGGCTCAGTGTTTTGGTAGACCAGTTGAGCAGACAGACTCTGGAGCCTCACGAGTGGCAACTGAACAGAGCAGTCTTTTACAGCATCATTCAACATTGAGGCACTCCTCAGGTGGATCCTTTCTCCTCCCCAGGCAACCACCTTCTACCTCTTTTTTGCACCACACAGCATCACAGCAGAGCCTGGAGAGTGAATTATGTGTCCTTCCCTTGGACGCTGCTGTCAGTTTATGCCTTCCCTCCTCTTCTTCCCAGGGTATTATTGAAGATCAGGGACGAGAGACCAAGGACTATTCTCGTAGCTCCAGACTGGCCCAGATAGCATTGGTATCCACTGCTTCGCAGTCTCTCCCAATTTCCTCCTTGGCATCTTCCTCTGAAGCTGGATCTTTTGGTTCAGGAAGGGGGAAACATTCTACATCCTCATCTTCAGTCTCTCCATTTTGCAGCATGGCTCATTGTATGAATCAATCCTTTTCTTCTTCCCTTTCCCAGCAGGTGGTTAACCTGCTTTGGGAGGCCAGGAGGCCTAGCACTAGGAAGTCCTACGCTGGTAAATGGGAAGGGTTCTCTCATTGGATGCAGGCTAGAGGGGAATCTTCTTCTCAGCCTAATAAAACATAGCCAGTCCACAGGGACCAAGCACAACTCAAAAATAAAAAAAAAACGGACCACCAAGGTCACTCTCTCCACTTTTATTGAACACAAAAACCAAATAACTAAGCGCTTTCGCCAGATACAAGGACTGGCTTCATCAGACTGATGAAGCCAGACCTTATCTGGCAGCAGCTCAGTGTTGTTTTTGTGTTCAATAAAAGTGAAGCGACTGACCTTGGTGGTCCATTTTTTATTTTTTTCTTCTCATCCTACCCTTCCTCTGATCCTGGAATACCTGGCTGTATTTGCTTCGGGTGGTCTTTCTTTTTCCTCTATCAAGATCCATGCTTCAGCCATTTCTGCTCATTGTTCTTTTGAGCAACCCTTATTCTTTTATCCCCTGATGAAGATGTTTCTCAGAGGTGCTTGCAACTTAAAACCTCCCAGAAGGGCACCTACTCCAGCCTGGGATCTTAATTTTGTTCTAGAGAAACTCGCTCTTCCTCCATACACCTTCCTACTTTCTTTCCTAATCCTCGAAATACAGGTAAAAGGCTTCTACATTCTCTTGATGTGCACAGACAGCTCAGATTTTACCTGGACAAGACTACAGACCTTCGGAAATCGGCACAGTTATTGGTCAGTTTTGCCCCTGGAGCTCAGGGCAAAGCTATTTCTAAGCAAACCATTTCTAAATGGATTGCACATTATATTACTTTCTGTTATTCCTTTTCATGGCACGGTTCCTCCTCAAGGGGTTAGGACCCACTCCACAAGAGCAGCTTCCACTTCTGCAGCCTTTTTAAGGGGTGTCCATACTAAAGACTTTTTGGAGGCTGCCACATGGTGGTCTGTTCATACTTTCACAAAGCATTATAATTTGCCTTTGTTCTTCGTGTTTCACTGTTGCAGTCATCACATTTGGGTTATTTGCTTGCAGTAGCCCTCAGTTGGCCTGATTTATCAAAAGTCTTGGGTCCTGTGTTGGTTGCTGTCTCATCTTCCGTGATGTCAGGTAGGAGTATAAAGCATGCAGTCGACGCCATTACCCAAGTCTTACTTGCGTACAGCACCAAGCAGGCGCGGTCGCAGAGTGCTGGTCGACTCCTGAAATTTTCATTTTCGAGTTTCAGAACCGAAGTCTTAAACTAAAGCCAAGTACCCCGTTGGGGAAACTTTTTCTTGCTCTAAATCAATGTCAGTAAAAGTCAATAATTGTATTTCTTGTGGAAAGCAAATACCTCATAAAGATTTTCATTCGTACTGTATTCCTTGCCTAGACCCTGATCACGACATACCTTGCTGTCGGTTTTGTGCCTTATTTAAACCACAAACTATTCGTCGTCGGTACATTTTCGCTTCTAAATATTTTGGTACTCGGTTCAATTATCCAGATATGTCTTTGGTAAGCCACCCGACTACCGATAGACAAAGACAGGCCGCCTAGGTCCAAAGCTGCCCGACGATGCTTCTCCTAAGCTAGTCGTCAGTTCGCCGGTACTCAGTGAGATGCTTTCGCAGCCCCTGATACCCGCTACTTCAGATTTGCAGGCCTTTACTGAGACGCATTCGGAGTCCGGTATGCCGCGAGATGCTTCAACTGTGGAACCTGCGGATGCCTCTACCTTGGATGGGTCCGGAGCCGCTGTGCAAGCACCGGCTTCTGAGGGTGTATTCAGGCCTACTGACTTGCATGTTAAACCGAAAAATAAACAGCACCTGGAACGGTCAACAATATAAAATAACACCAATATCCGCTCTCAGTCAGTAGTAGCAACACGAACATCTTGTTGAACAAAGTACGTTTATTGGAAATAAAACAAGCTGGAATCCAAAACACACATCAGAGTTAAGCGCTTTCATCTACTCTATGTAGACTTCCTCAGAACTGAATCATCCTAACCACTACCCTCTTATATACATACATAAATCAATTAATTTCATCAATTATATAAAACAATTAAAACATAATAAGATAAGAGAATTTAAAGTGCTCAGTGCTTAATTTCCTTATCCATTGCATTACCTATGTAAAAAAGAAAAAAAGAACAAAGAATATTCATTCAAACTTCACACATGTTAAAAAACAATTGCTTACCACATAAAAATGAATATACCAACAAATATATGGCATTGACATTAAAAAATTAAA